>NC_056741.1:1800555505-1800558005 GCF_019279795.1 Protopterus annectens | reverse complement strand
TAAGTATGTATAATTTATGTGTGGCTATTGATGTGTGTATGTATACTTTGTGTATGTGCAGATATTGGTATAGATGTGAGTATATATAATTTTTTTGTTAATTTGTCACTGTGTGGATATAGATATAGATGTATATGTATAATTGTTTGTGTATGCGTGAAGATAAATGATTATACATGTAATTTGTTGCTTGTTTATGTGTGGATATAGATACAGATGTGTCAGAAAATGACAGCTATTTGAGTTTTAGATGTCATACCCTTCAGAAAATTTATGTTAATGAAAAAAACTTTTGTTTTATCAACTTTCTAAGTTTGTAAGAGCAATATTTAAAAACTGTCCCTGTTGTAGGCCTTATTTATGGCTTTGTCCAGATTTCTTGCTGTAAGAGGTTGAGAGGCATGGCATAGATGTATATATGGATGGATGAATGTGTGAATACAGATGTTTGTATGTGTAATTTGTTGTTTGTGTATGTGTGTATATGGATATAGATGCATAATATGCTGTTTATTTTTGTATGTGTGGATATAGACAAAGATGTCTGCGTGTGTGTCTGTATGTTTAATTATTTGTATGTCTGAATATATCTAGAGATGCAGGTATGTACAATTTGTTGTTTATGTGTGTGTGTGTGTGTGTGTGTGTGTGTGTGTGTGTGTGTGTGTGTGTGTGTGTGTATATATATATATATATATATATATATATATAGTTGTGTGAATGTATAATTTGTTTATTTTTGTATGTGTGGATATAGTTGTGTGTATGTATAATTTGTTTATTTGTGCATGTGTGGGTATAGCCATAAATGTGTGTACATATAGGTATAATTTTTTTATTTGTGTATGTGAAGATATAAATAAAGATGTGTGCATGTATAATTTGTTAGTTATTTATGTATGTGCAGATATAGATATAGATGCTTATGAATATATATATTTTTTTGTTTGTGTAGACATGGGTGTATTTATGTGTGAAGGCTGCCACCTTAGCCAGATAGAATTATTCAGATAATTCTGTCATTTGTAAATATGAATGTAAACTACAGGCTTGTTGTCTTAAATGTAAAGAAATACTGTTACATGTGGAACTGGAAATAAATGTGACAACAGTGCACTCTACTGACCAAAGTAAAGCATGTGGTGACCCTTTGATGTAGACAGTGGTGCCGAGGGGTCTAGATAAAGAAATTATTTCTATTGTTTTAACCAAGAGTTAAATTGCTAGATTTAAACATGCAAATGTATTTTTATTGCTCTGCTCCTGTCCAGCTGCAAAATAATAAAAGGGAGCTGTTAAAAATGTAAATGTAGTTAATGTGTAGCCTGGGAACTCCAGGAAGGGTGACAAATGATGTAATGTTTATCAGAACTGCAGTTTCAATTTAAACAGGGAGAACCAGAGATTAGTCATACTACCAATCGGATAATAATATTGCACAGTAATAATTGTACACCCTTTTAAGGGCCTTTGAGTAGCTGATAAATATTAGCTGGGTGGTGGCAAGTGGTACTACTGTATAGCTTTCCCCAGAAGTGTCTGTGTGGTTGTATAAACTCTTATCTCAAAGTGTGTGTGCATGTGTTTGTGTCAGCTACTTGGGCAGGGGCACGAAGTACTGGTTGGACCGAGAGGGTGCTGGAGATTTTAGATTGCCCAGCTGTGTGAGTAAAAGAGGCAAAAGAGTAAAAGGTAAAAGAGTAAAAGAGGCACAGCTGGAGAACCTGTGCCAGCCTCCCTCAGAAGTGTCTGTGTGGTTGTATAAACTCTTATCTCAAAGTGTGTGTGTGTCAGCTACTTGGGCAGGGACACAAAGCACTGGTTGGACAGAGAGGGTGCTGGAGATTTTAGCTTACCCTGCTGGCAGAGATCTGGACCCTATAGCTGTGCCAGTGGAGTCTTATTGGAGACCTGTAGAGCAATGGAGCGACCAGCCCCGCACTGACTGTGATCTCTGTGTGCTCTTAAGGGAAATTGCACTTTGCTGTGTGTATTTGTTATCCTTTCCTCTCATATGAGACGCCCTCTCTGGTGTTAGTGGTGAGGATTGAAGCTCATTGATTGCAGGGTCCCGGGCATCACATTATGTATAATTTGTTGATTCTGCTGTATATTTTATTGGATTTATTGATTGGGAATGTCCCTTTGTCTAGAGCAATTTGTACTGGTGTTCCAGAGAGAATATGTCCAATATGCATGGCACGTTTAACAATATATGAAGCAAAAACAATCAGTTACACATTGTCACATTAAATAAACCATGGAAGCACATTGTACAGCTGTAGGCAGTTGTTTACAAAACTGGTCTTAAAAACATCTTTACAGCCATCTTCTTAAGCCTATTTACAATGAGGAGGATAAAGGAGTTGTGAGGTTCTGGACAGGTTGTATGATTAATTCATTCATTCATTCATTTGTTTATCATTGTTAACTAGTTAAGTGAGCTGGTTTTGTGACTTTTTGTCAACCATGACCCGGGCCTGAACCACATGAAATTATA
>NC_056741.1:1800515505-1800550505 GCF_019279795.1 Protopterus annectens | reverse complement strand
CAGTGACAAGTCTTGGGGTAACTTTATTGTTTCCCATCCAGAGATCCAGGCTGCACTTAAATATGGAGAGGGATGAACTTTGTTTTATGTGGACAGTGAATGGTTCCAGAGGAGCAGTATCCATCATGAGATATACATGTCCCTCCAAACTGCTCTGTTGCTGTTACAGAAGAGGTTTCTGATGCCATTTGACTTGATGTGCAAGTAAATCCATCAGTAATGGGTTGAAGGATGCCTTGCATCTCAGACACAGGTTAGTATGGTATCTTTTTTGGTTTTCCAGTTGTTGGCATGTGCCTGAGCAGATACATGCCAAAGGGAGCATTACATTCAAGAACTGATCTAATGAGGGCTGAGTAAAGGGAGGATCTGAGTAAGGAATAGTGATCTTTGACAGCGGTTATGTACTGCTATGTGGTTCATAAAAAAATTCTTTGGTAAGTGAACAGTACCCATTGTGATGCTATGAGGTATTGCCAGCTATGCCAGGAGAAGTAGGGCAATGGATGTATAACATATCCCAACATAGCCAGCTGGAGTTTTGTAAAGGATTATATGTCATTTTTATATCAAACTGATTTGTATAGATGCTTATCTTCAAAATGTATTTGTAAAGTTGCTTGTGTTAAAAATGTACCAACAGTAGGTCCTGCTGGACAGAAAAGAAATACACCTGCATGTCAGACTGTATTGTAGCTGTTGAAATGAATATTTTGTAACAGAGGATACTAGAAGAGAAGAGGATAATCTCAGTTCAACTAACTTTTAAAAATAATCTGAAATTAAATTACCCGGTTTCTGCTATAAAGATTTTATCTTACAATTCCAATTGCAGCCAGAGGCAAAATATCTGTCAAAAGCAGGACTAGGAATCCTACTATATTGACCTCAGGGGTGAACTAATTGCTACCCTGGAAGGAAGGAAGTTTTGAAATGGTTTTCTAGCTTCCAGATGCTATAACACAGCTCAGCAAAGCTCTTTCTGTGTGTATGGTAACACCTGTGTGCTAGATTTTGGTTTAGTTTCTAGTAGGTAGTAGGGGGAAGTGCAGGAACCAGAGAAAGATGACCAGATGTTTGTGATGTCATTCTGGAATCCAGCACTGAAATAATGTTTTAATACTACATGAGGCAGAAGTCACAGAACAGTCTGTTTTTGAAACTTGACAAAGAAGGATCAATCACCTACATCATCTTGCTTTGCTTTAGTAACTAACCAGGGAATAGTAGTTCTTTAGATCAGACAGGAAAATATAGTAAGATTAGTTAAGTACTGTCTTTCATGAACTGTGTGACTCTATCCATCTGCATTATTTTTAATATTTCTAGTGACTAAACTCTGGTGTTTATTGTAAATAGATATTTAGTATTTTCATGTTCTTTTATTATTTATTATTAAATATATTTAAACTTTTCATTGTGGCTGGTCTTTTAGAGAATATTTTAACCTTTGAGAGTTCTTATATTTGCTGACACTGTGGCCGCTTCTCAAAGAATTGCTGCATTAGTCAAAGACTACCATTTGTATTATTATTAATTTTACTCAGTATAATTGGGTACCCTTGTAAGAAAGACTCCTGGAGTAGATGGCTTTGGAGTGTTCTGGTGGCAGTACCAACCTTATAGTCTGGGCAGAGGAGGCATAGCGAGTAAATCTGTTCCAGCCTTTCCCAGGTATGTGTGTGTCTGTGTGTGTGTGTGTGTGTGTGTGTGTGTGTGTGTGTGTGAGTGTGTGAGTGTGTGTGTGTGTGTGTGTGTGTGTGTGTGTGTGTGTGTGTGTGTGTGCGTGTGTGTGTGTGTGTGTGTGTGTGTGTGTGTGTGTGTGTGTGTGTGTGTGTGTGTGTGTGAACTGCTTGAAAGAGGGACAGAGTGCACTGGTTTCACAGAGACGGTAGTGGAGGACTTGACTTGGAATACTCAGCTTAGGACTCACGTCTACAGCTGTGCCAGTGGGAAGTCTTAGTGGAGGCCTGGAGAGAGAGACAGAGGGAAACCCAGCCCTCATACTGAGTGTCTTCCCTGGGAGCTCTTAAGTGAAACTGCGCTTGATGCAGAGAGCTGCATCTGGAAACACTGTGTATTTATTTTTGCTCCAAGTGAATGTCCCTTTCCAGTGTCAGTGGTGAGGATGAAGGTTCTTTGATTACTGACTCAGAGGAGGGATGTCCCACCCATCACAATTCTCAACGTTTTGCTTCCAGCACTAGAGATAATGCAAAAAGTAACTGGGAATAAGTTATACATTACAGACAGTTTTAAATGTTGGTACTATTGACTTAAACCTTTCCAAAAAATATCTAGTTTTATGAGGGATAGGGCAAAACTTTGTGCCAACATTGGGGACATAACTAAAAATTAGGGGCAGTTTAGTGGTGTGGTACCCATTGCCAGAGAAAACTTTCAGGTGGTAGCACAGAAGACACCTCAGAGTGCCCCAGACTCTGCACAGGCCAGCACTAGAATGTCTGATTAGTAGTTTGGTCTGACAAATAAATAAAATAAAATAAAAAATCCCACTTTTAGCAGCAAAATAGTTCTTGGTAGGTACACTTTGCATTTGGACAGAGTTCTGTGTGTGTACACTTGATTTATACTTCCTTTCTGTTATGAGTCATGTAGTAAATCTATTTTATACTCTGTTGTTTTCTTTTAATACTTTCAGTTGATGGGACACACCAGTCATCTTCATGTCGCATTTTTGCAATAATTGTTCTTTGCCCTGCTTGTATATAATCTGTATGAAGTTGTAACTTCCAGAGTTCAGTTCCCTGAGCTGTAATCCATCAGTTATTGTTTCCATCTGGGAATCACTTCGTGCACAATTCTTATTAATATGGTGTATGAAATTCAAAGTTTTTGACCTTAAATTACCTGAGTGGTACAGCCATGGTTTTAAACTATACAAACATGGAGAGAGTAAAGCTTCCCAAATGGGGGAATGCAGGGGAGTAAGCTCCCCACCAAAAATGCTTTGACTTTTTTTTCCGTCCGGTCAAAATTACAACCTTTTTGTTTCATGCAGTTATAGTGCTGAACAGAGAGTACCAGATGGAGTCTTTACACTGGGGCTACTGCTTGCTGTCATGTCTGGCCCTGTCATTCTAAATTATCAGAAACCCTAAACCTTTTTTTAGAATTATCTTTTTGAAGCCCCACTCCTTTAACTGTCTTGACCAAACATTATTTTATTTTCCCTAAAGTAAAACCATCTGTGCATTTTCTCAGACCCCCACCACCACCACCCAATTTAAGCTTTTCACTGCAGATCCACAGCTTCATACCTACCCTCCCATGCAAAGAGTGACACCATCAGTTGGCCGGTTTTGCACTTTGCTTTTGAAAAAATAAAGATCTTTGTATGAGAACCACAGCTGCATTTCTTTTATGTGTGTGTGTGTGTGTGTGTGTGTGTGTGTGTGTGTGTGTGTGTGTGTGTGTGTGTGTGTGTGTGTGTGTGTGTGTACATTTGCTCGGCCATGACTGGGTCCACTAGACTAAAGCATACAAAACTGCATTGTAAAGCATAGGAGATAAAAACTAAATGCAAATTAATTTACTGGGATATATGTGCTTATAATGAACTGTGATTTACAAGTGTGTAGATGTAACAACAAATGCAATATGCACTATTACAATATGTTTCAGCTTGTACAAAGATGCCTGTCTCTTGCCCTTACAACATGTACAATCTCAGATTTTAGGTGGCTCTCTTTTTCTCCATCCCCTCATGTAACTGTTTCCCATCCACAGCTTCATTCCCATTATAGTCAGGACACTGCACACTGCACAGGTACCATCTTCCCAGTGTCAACTGTAGGAAACATTCTGGACACCAGCAGGTGCCCAATCCCTAATGTCAGTTTTTTTAGCCATTAGTAAAGAAAAGTGTTCCCTTGATTTCCCTGTCAAATAAAAAATACAGTCCACTGCCATCTCTTAAACCCCATTCTCAATCCTTTTATTAAACCCAGCCATTCCATATTTTTCCTGCCAAGTCATTTTACATGTGCATTTCTGTCTCCTCACAGGATTAAGAACACATTTTCATTCTTTTTGAGCTGACCACAAATCAAAATAATTCTTAAAGTACATTTTTTTCAGTTTACCACTTTAATTTTATTCAGTGTTTGCTTCAAATAACAGCTTTATTTTAAAATGTTACCCCAAAAGTTTTAAGCACTGCATTTGCAGTGTCCCACTTTTATGAATTCCACCACCATCGTAATTCAGCACTTTTCTGATAGTTTTCAAACATCAGTTCTAAACATTCTTTGCAATGGAATTGCATAATCACCACACTATAGTTGTGTGGACCATTAGATGAATGCATGCAGCATCTGATCCATAATTAATAACATTCTGCTAATACATGAGCCTGCAATTATTCTGGTAAAAATTCTTCAGAATGTTTACCAGTTCTAAATTCTGTAATGCCTTAATTTGTAACATGACTTCCATGATATCTCATCACATGAACACTGCCACTGTATATGCATGGTTATGCTAATAGTGACTATTTTTCACTGTGAAGAAAAAAAATACACTTCAAGACAGAATGGCACAATATTAGAATAATTCACGCAATGCACTTGTAATGCAGCTGTGTTGAAAATATGACTCCAAATTATGAAGTACTGTCAAAAGTTAGGAAGTTTTCAGTGTTGCCAAATGTTTCTATTTTTTTTTTCTTGTTTTGGTCTACACCTTAAAGTAAGTCTATTTCTGCTATTGCTTTATGAATGTAATAGTTGCCAATTAGGAAATCCAAACAACAGTGCCATTTTACAACTCTCAAATGTGTATCTATACACAGTAGTGGTGAAATCTCATTTTGATACAGAATTGTATAATTAAGTGCACTTAACACTATGGGCTGCCAACAGTGATGCATACATGCATATAGAAAACAAATGCAAAAGATTGAAGAGCCATGTTGGCTGCCTCATTATTGCCGCTACTAACATCATAACATGCTCCTTCCCCTCCAGCCATTCCAGGCAATTTTGAAATCTCTAGCCCTTCTATGCACCCCCCCCATTTTTGTCTCTAGCCCTTCTATGCACCCCCCCCCCATTTTTGTCTGTAAACATGTACCTCCTTACATCTAAGCTATAACTTATTTCCTTGGTTTGGAGATCATGACCCATTACCACCTCCTCTATCCTTTCTTTTTAGGTCATCTTTGCAGCTTCCTCTGATTTATTTTGTGGACTCAGGTCATGATCTCCCTTTCTCACCCATCTTGAAAGAAGAACTGATGAAACTTCTCTGTTCTTTCCATATAAGTGATAAATGACTTGCTGTCCACTGTCCTGACAGACTTCCTTTGTACCCAGTGTAGTAACTTTGCTTCTGTGTCCCTGAGTGGCCTGAAAATTGAACACAGTACTGTAGCGGTAGACCAACTAGCAAACTGCAGCATGAAGGTATCACTTATTTATCTATCTATGGCCCTCTGTATGTGACCCAGCATCTATCTTGTCTTGGCTGCTTTCTTCTCAGCATGGAGCTGCTGGTTTAAAGCCATTCCTACTATCACACCTAGACCCTTCTCTTGTCCATATACATGTTGAGTGCTACACAATTGAATGAAAAGAAAAAAAACAACGTGCCCCAAACCTCAACGAACCTCAGCAATAACTATTTTCCCAGGGGAGCAAGCTGTCCTGTACCCCTCTTGTGTGTGCGCCCCCCCCCCCCACACACACACACACACCAACTTTAAATATACTGAATCCAAGTCCACACAACAGTGGAGAAAAAAAGAAAACTCCAGTACTGGCAGACGTTTCATTCATTTCTGTTTAATCAATCAGCGCACACTAAAGACAACGTCAGCCATCCCTCTTGTCCATTTAATCTTAATGACGGTCATCCAGTGGTGTTTATCATCCCAGATTTAATAACTTGCATTTATTCAGACTAAAGTTTGACTACCTTCCAACAACCCATTATGACCATTTCCTTTTTACTGCACTGTGATGTTAAATGTGCATAACAGGCAGGGTCTAAGTGGCAGATGGTATAGCCATGTTCACTATAAAAAGGCTGTGGTAGTGTTCTGTTCAGTGCATATGATGCTGGGATTAGGTCTGCTAAGTTTCAGTAATAGTGAAGCCACTTGGACTGTATGCATGAATATAACAAGGACACAATATGAATAATGAAAGAGCACCTGTTATTGCTAAGCATAAAAACAGGACATAGTATCTCTTCTAAATATAAAAAAGGAATATTTCTTGCATGTGTTAATACTTTTCAGGCACAGCCCTGGTATGTGTAGGTAATATAGTATTATACAAAAACAAAAGACAGAAAGACACCACATAAAGTAGAGATCAATGTAAGAAAAAAAAAAAAACAATGCAATCTAATGGGTCATCAAAAGGATCATTGCCTATGCATTATGCACCTCCTCACATTTCTTTTATTCCAACCAATAGTTTATCTTAAGCTTTATTAAATGTATATGAAGATTTGCAATTCAGTATTTTTTTCTGGTAACATTCACTCCCCCCTTTGCCTTTTTTTTTTAATCATATTTATGTCCCATTCTTCCATATCTATCTTTTCTTTTTAAACACATACAATTACACTGAGTTGCTGTATTTAATATTATTATTATTATACCATGCTAGCTCTTTTTTCCCTTCCTCAAGCATCAAAAGTTGTAATTCCTATAGTCTTTTTGATACATAATCTTATAATACATGGGTTATATACATGTAATTACATGTTGCTGTTTTAAGGCATGTCATTTAAAACATCCACATAAAAAAGCAAGGAAATGCACTAGAAGTCATACTTTGGAGTACCTGGTCACAATTATATAATGGTCCCACACCCCTGATGACTTAAATAATGTGCCTGGAAAAGATGCACCGACCTCGCACTTGGTAACTAATCTCCCCAGGCACAGAGTGACCAATATGAGCTCAGGATTTTTCTTACAATGCAATTTTCTAGATTTTATGCTTGTTACACTTAAAATGCCCACTTTATGATATTAAATATTATTGCATGTCCCTGAAACCTGCAATCATAGTAAGATGCATAAATAAATAAGTTCCTTAAAAAACAAGGCACACTAATTCAAGCAGCACTCCAACAAAGACCAGGGAACACAAAGGAATTATGCAACATTTTCTAGAAATTAAACAACATTAAAATCTTTGACATGTACAACTCAAACCTATAATTCATAGCTGTCACATGATGTGGGGTACATCACACACAAAAATATAATGCATAAAAGAAGCAAATTTACACAGTGCCCAGTGACATTTTAAAGCACAAATTCATAATTATCAGCTGACCCCTATATGCGAGAAACATCCACTTGGTTGGGTTCTTACTACCCAAACATATATGGCCACAGTCAATTTTTCCTGTAGGTTGTATGCTGAGTTGTAGGTATTTTGTGATAACTATTTGTATGACATAGGAATGCACTCTATTTGGAGTTTTTCTGTTGTCTGCAATTGTGTGAACAGCAAAGTTAGTATTATTCGTTCAAGTCATGTTGGGAGGGAAAAAACATTTATTTAGATGTCATACCGTATTACTTTTGCAGTATTCCTTTCAGTAGGGATCCCCCGCCAAGGGTAGCATGACATCCAGCCAGTATACCAAAGCCTTAGATTGTAATAGGGATGCCATACGTCACATGTATGCTCTCAGCACACAGTGTAGGGCATAAAGATGTCATATGAATATACCACCCTCAGAACTTCTTTGCCATCAGTGCAAATGGCATCTTCAATCATCAGTCTAAACGCTTGTTCATCTGCTGGTTGCCAAGCCATTTTTCAGATATGTGCCCCATTGGGGTTTTTCTTTTCATCTTCTTTTACTTGTGGTTGTTGGTTTCCTGTCATCCAGAAAGGGGAAATGCCAGTGTGGGAGATGGATTCTCCATAAGGGCTATCACAAGCAGTGTTTGTTTGTTTACATGCTTCTCATGACCGTATGTCTTGTCCTATTTGTCAGGCGTTTGTTCTAAAGACTTTGCACAGCCATCTCTCCTTGTTAGCCATCTACCTTGAAAACCAATGTCTTAAATTTTTGGCTCAGGGCACTATGGTGGAATCATCCCAGTCAAAGGCCAGCCGTACTTGAAGAGTACCAAGAAACTTCTGTCAGATTCTTCGGCTATACTGCCTCCACCACACATCTCTCTTAAGGCTTTTGAAAGCTTGGAGGATTCCCCAGTTTTTCAGTCCGCTTCCTCTGCTGCAATTGTTTCAGAGGTCAGCATGGATCCAGCTTCTTTCACATCTCCCAAGGCTTTGCAGATGACCATTTTAGATGTTCTTGGGGGGGGGGGGGCTGATATTTTCTGGAGGGCCTAGAGGTGTTCTACAAATCCTTGTTAGGGAGGAGATTCCTACTATGCTTATTGAATGTAGGCAGGGGTCCAAGCCTCCTAAGATCTTTAGGGTTGACATCCCCGTGAAAAAAAAAGCAGAAGACTAAGCATATTTCTCCTGCTCCTAAGGACTCTTAACGTTAATGGCAGGATTTCACTCAGGGTTTGTTTAATGCTCTTATGGTTTTGAAGCCCCCTTAGGGGGTCTCCGTTCCTACTCCCCCTTGGTCTTTTACTTCTCTTAAGAGGCCTAGGGAGCAGGTTTCATCTGATGAGGATATTGATTCTAAAGAATCCTTGGCCTGTTCTTCTCATATTCCCTCTCCTTTAGACTGTGGTTCTGAAGAAGAGGACTCTATTTGTCCTGATTGTTCCTTTGAGGAAATATCTTTTGTAGATACAGTTTCCGGTATGATGGAGTTTTTTAAATGGGACTGTACTCAGGTCTCAGATGTCCAGCAGAGGTATTATGAATGCCTTCAAATGGAGTCTCCCAAGCCCTCTGCTGTCCCTCTAATTTTTGCTGCCTTATTGCACACTTTTTCTTCAGCTTCTCAGGCCCCTGAATCTCAGCCCCAGCTCTTAAAAAAATATAGGTTTTATAAGGTGTCTGATAATTGCAAATTTCTTTACAAGATTCCCTCTGCTGTCCCTTCTGTTATTTGTTTTTTCTGATAAGCCATCTAAGTTTTTTCCTTCCACTAAGCTGCTCCCCTCTGACAAGGACAGCAGAACCATAGAGAGATTGGGCAAGAATGTGTATACTGCTGCTAACCTGGCCTTTTGGGCTGTGAACTGTCAGACGTACATGACCAGGTACATTTTTGCTCTTCTCTCTCAAGCTTTCCAGCTTATTTCAGACCTGCCTGACTCTGAGGGGAAGAATTGAGCTATTTCTTTATTAGTATTCTGTTCTCAAGTAGCTTGTCATTCTATTAAATGCAGTTATGATGCAGCAGATGCCTTTATAGGGCTGCAACCTTTGGTATGTATTGAGAAGGTATTCCTGGCTTCATCTTCAGCCTTTGCCTGATGATATTGAGACCAGGCTGATGGATGTTCCCCTAGATAATAAAAATCTATTTGGTTCTGCAGCTGCTGAACTTTGTAAGTCTCTTCGGGAGAAGGGTAAGGCTATGGAGGAGTTGAAACATATTTTCTGTTTCACCTGTTCCTAAATTTCAAAGGAACTATCTTAATAAGCCTGCCTTTGTTCATGGGCAGTCTCACCCTACTCTGGAGGGTAAAAAAGGTGGTAGATGGGCTCTTCCTGCTAAGTCTACTCAAACTCCTGCAGCTCAGAAGCCTTATTTTCCAGACAAGGCAGGCTCTGTCTGTGATCGTCTTTTTTCCCCACTCCTCGGTCTTCTTCCTCTTTCTCTTCATTCTTCCTTGTCTCTTACAAATTGGTTAAGAATTACTCAAGATTCTTGGGATCTGTCCATCATTCATCAGACGTATTACTTGGTTTTGAAATCCCTTCTCCCCTTCGGGGCATTCTTCAACCTCCTCAGGAACAGCTGCCCTTTTTCCAGATATTCTTTGGAGCCTTTTGTCTGAAGGAACAATTTAGGCAATTCTGGTTCCTTAAAAGGAGAAGGGATTCTTCTCCCGATTATTCCTAGTTCCCAGGAAAGAAGGTACCTGCAGACCCTTTCTGGATCTCTCTCAACTTAAGGTTCCTTCCTTTCCAATGTTATCCCTTCATTCCTTGTTTCCTCTTGTTTTTTTTTCAGCTCTCAATGATGGCTTTCTACAGATCCCTATTCATCTCCTTTTCAGGATATTTGTTTTTACATTTCTCTGTTGCTTCCTTACATTTTCAGTTCTTCTGCTTTGCCCTTTGGCCTCTCTACTGCCCCAAGGGTCTTCCCCAAATGCCTCATTCCTGTAATTGCTTTTTGCAGGATGAAGGGAATACAGATCTTTCCTTATCTGGATGACCTGCTCATTCAGGTTTCGTTTCCAGAGATTTTGCTTCTGCACCTTCTCTTGCGAAGTCTAAGGTTTACAGTAAATTTCCAAAAATTCTTCCTGGCTCCTTCTCAGAATCATGTTTTTCATGGGTGCAGGCTCCAGAGCATTCCTGTGATGGAATCCATCTCCCAAGGCTTCAACTCAGTCTTTTTTCAGTCCCTTCTTTCTCTGGTCTCAGTTACAGCCAGGGAGTTTCTAAGCACTCTGGGGTTAGTGGCTTCCACCATTCTTATGTTTCCTCTGGCTAGACATCATATGGGAAAGCTTCAGTGGTTCCTAAAGTCAGTCTGGCTTCAACATTCTAATCCTTTAGACTTTCCAGTTCCTCTTCTCTCATGTCTCAAGCTAGAGCTCTAGTGGTGGATTTGTCAACTGTCCCTCAACACAGGGTTTCCTTTTCAGCCTTCAGTCCCAACTCAGGAACTCTCTTCAGATGCGTCAGATGTGAGATGGTGGATGGGGGCTCCTTTAGTCCAGTGAATGTTCAGGGTCTCTGGTCTCCTCATCAAATATCAAAGAGATGAGGGCTCTTCTCCTGGCCCTTCAGGCCTTTCATTCTCGCTTCATTCCAGGGCCCCTCAAAATCTTCACAGACAATACCACAGTGATGTGGTACATCAACAAGCAAAGGGAGGGGGGGTGGCACAGTCTTACCTCTTGTGTAGAGTACTGCTTCAGGTTTGGGATATAGCTGTCCAGTATCAGGTGACTCTTCAGGCTGTTTATATTCCTTCAGTTCTGAACATTGTGGCAGATTCTCTGAGAAGGTCCATAACACAGGTTCATGAGTAGATGCTTCACAGAGATGTATTTCTGGACATTATCCACTAGTCAGGTACTCCTCAAGTAGATCTTTTTGCCTCCCCTCTGAACACACAATTTCCTTTCTTTTGCACCAGAGACCCATGTCCTCTGGCTTGGAAGATGGATGCCCTGTCATTTTCCTGGAAAGGGATGTTTCTTTATGCCTTCCCTCCCCATCCTATCATACTGCTTGGTCCTGTTCAAGATAGAACAGGATGCTCACAAAATCTTCTTGGCAACTCTGATTTGCCCTGTCAACATTGGTTCCCACTTCTGCATTTAGCCAAAGGCAATCATCACAAGTTACCTCATAGGATGGACCTACTCATACAAGACAAGGGGTCTCTAATCCATCCCCACCTGTCCACTCTTCAGCTAACACCGTCAGTGATAGGGTTTTGATCCCTTGTAGGCACCTTTTTCTGAAGACATGCTTTTGGTTCTGTAGGATGCCAGGAGACCTAATACTGGGAAACTTTATTTATCCAAATGGAAGAGATTTTCTGTATGGTGCCTTCCTTGTAGCCTGGATCCACTTTTTGTGGAAGTTCCTTTGGTTCTCTCTAACTTGTGGCAATTGCTCAATGCTGGGTTAGCCTATTCTTCTGTTAAGGCCCACCTGTCAGCTATTTCTGCCTGTCCACCTTTGATTCCCCCTTTGGCTTCTAGATTTGAGGTCAAACAATTTCTATGTGTATGGATATGTGTCCCTGCCACACACCCCCATCTGTGTATAAAGAACCTCCATATTTGGACAAATTCAAAGAAAGAAAGGATTTTTTTTAAGTCGCAAACCTTTTTTTCCAAGTTGCATGACCAAAGATATAGCAGTATAGAACTGTCAACAAAGCAAAATTTAACATATTGACACATTACAAAGATGGTACAATAATAGTCCAATTATGATAAATTTAAATAATTATTATCATGTAGAGGAAAAATAAAACAGTAAATATACCATTCAAATTTGACTTCTGCAGGTCTGCAACTATGATATACTTATGCATAGCTTTGTAAATTTTAGATGCATAAATATTGATAGAATGTGTACCTAGCAAGCATATATAGAGTACAGAAGTATAAGTGGCTTTCTTACCTTGTTCTATTCAAACCAGATGAGGACTCAGTTCACAAAGTTCAGCTGTGTGATGCCAAATTCCTCAAATGCTGTATTCTATAAGAAATTACTGCCAGTGTGGTTTTTAAACGTGTGCCAGCAACCATTCATTTTTTAAGAATCCCCCCATCCTCTTTTGATATGCTTGAAGAACCTTGGAGTCAGGATGTATAGGTTTAGGAGTGTGAGCCCTTGTCCCTGTTTGGGGAGGGGGTGGGGTGGATAGAATGAAGCTTGTCATTGCAAAAACACAGTTTTGGTGAATTCAGTGGCTCAGTTTCAGATGAGATTATTTTGTCAGGTTGGGAGCTTGTCTGGTTGTTCCCCTGGGCATTTCATAGCAGAATCTGTATGTATTAAAATGCTTCAGTAGCAGGGCTGTCTTCAGCTAGGTATACCTATGTTATCTCTGTTACATATGTTAAAGTACTTCATTGTGAAGAATAAATAGTTAAAATATTTTCCAGGTTTATATAATTATAGGCAATATCTCCTTGAGATAAGGTTATGTGCAAATAATGGCTAAGTGTACATTTACAAATGCTGGCTTCTGCAGGGAAAGGCAGATGTCCTTAACAAGCAACTCCTCTGAGCCTGTAATCTCACAATGTCCAGAATGCCATGACATCTGCCTCGTACATCATTATATCTAGAGATTATGTCATATTTTGCATCCCACTGCATTTTGTTTGTCCACCACCAATTCTGTGATGAAATTCCTTGTCACAGTTCTTCTTTTTCTGTCTAGCTTCATCCTATGCCCTTTAGACCTGGACCAGGCTTTTTTTCTGGAATATAATGCATTTTTGCACAATGTCTTGTCCCTATAAGCTATTCATTTCTCCGTAGAATGTGCTACCTCATCTATATCCTCATTCAAACAGATGGCTCTATTATTTAACCTGTTGCCGTACAGTATATGTGATACAGTGTCTTCTCCTCCTCTGAATCAACCCTGTCATTTCTGTGAGCTTATACAGCTCAGGTCTCAAAAGCTGCACCCTTTGCAATGGTAGGTTTGAAAGTTTTCTGGATAAAGGAATAATTATTCACCATTTTTCGCACCCCTGGTACCCATACTTACACACTCCATCTAGCTCGTTGCTATACTTGTCACTTTTACCCCATCTTAGGAGTATCAGGAATGATGATTCTTAGGTTCCTGTCCTGCTGGTGCATGTTCACCTCATCATCCCGAGCCTAGAATATATGTTGATGTAGTAGATAAAGTGTCATGAATGCAATATTTTGCATTTCAAGTGATAAACATTTGAAGAGCCTTCAGGTTGATGCACAAGATGTATACATACTTTGCCACTTCTGCATACCATTGTGCTATACATAGACTGTGGGACATTGTCTTATAAGAATTTGCTCATTCTCATAAATGGAAATAACATGACCAGCCCTTGTACTGGTCACTTGAACAAATGTTTGCGTTTTCACTTGCCCAAATTAAAATAAGCAAAACTATTATCTCACTGTGAAAGTAACAGGTGGTTATTTACTATCTAACTAGAGCATTAGCAGTTTGACTGGCAGGATTTCCTATCACTTGTACAGTCTATCTTTAATTCTTAGACAGAGTGTGGGTACTCTTTTTCCAAAACTACTGAGACATCTGGAATTCACTTCTGATTTTCCTGTTTGTGAATTATTATCCTCTCCAATCTCATCTGGAAGGAGGTGAAATATCTGTATATAGCTTATTGTATAACCTAGTGTAATATCTGCATGTGCGCTAGTGTATATCTATATGTTGGTTATTGTATATAGGATCATAGGAGATTACTAGGCTAATGGCCCTAGCGCCCTTACAAGCCTAGTCAAGTACAGTCCCTATTCCCATGAATATCGGAGTATTAAGCGGAACTAAGTCAACAACCACTGCTCTTGTTCAAGAGGGACACAGGTAAAACTCCCAGGGTGAATTTGCGGTTTCCCATCCAATCATCCAAATAGGGTCAGAGACAGGCTCTGCTTCATTTGAATTGGAAGTTTGTTCCAGAGGAGCGGTAACCTCTATGAGACATATCTGTCTCTCCAACAAGTCCTGTTGATATCACATACTAGGTTGAGTTCCCTAGAGCAAGTGCATCTTATACCATTTGATTTACAAATGTGCAGCATTTCGATTAGAGCAAGATCTCAGATTGCCGTATATGCAGAGCAGAGGTCACCTCTGAGTAGTCTGTAAGACACAGTGTATAGTGACAGTGTTTTCAGTCTGCCAACATATGCTGAAGACCCTGTATTTTCTTTGTTTCCAGTTTCTGCAGGTGGCTAGTAAGGCACATACCAAAGGTAGCATTGTACTCTATTATTGGTGATGAGTGAGGAGTACAGGAGGGTTATAACCTCTTTTGTTCTGGATGCGAGGCTGTTGCTTATGATGTAAGCAATGTAGAAAGCCTTTCTTACCACTGTGGAGATGTGGTGGTCAAAGGAAAGGTCACTATAACCCTGTTTGCCCAAATCTCTCATCACTGATTGTATGTTTAGTGCTTTATTAACGTGGTAATCTACAGGGACACCACCCTTGCCGAAAGGGGTATTTTTTTTGCATTGAGTTTTAGCCCATGACTTTGGCACCAGTCGTTTATCTGTGTAAGTCCCTCTTGTAGGATGTTGACATAATTTTGGGACTCGATGACTGCACCCAGTTTGCAATCATCAGCAAACTTTGTCAGCCATAGGCTTTTGTTTTATCCTCTACATCCGAGAAGTAGATTCCAAATAATAGGGACCCCAGCATAGATCCCTGTGGAACACCACTGGTTATGGGTCTGCTGGAGGAGGTAGAATCATGTGCATTCTATCGGTGAGCTAGTTTGCAACCCACCTGACAATATACGGGTTGATCTGCAGCTGGGTTTCTTCACAATGATGCCTGAGTGGAGAATAATGTCAAAGGCCTTGGCCAGGTCCAGGTAGGCTGTATACATGATTTTTCCTTTGTCCAGGACTTTGACTGTCTCAAAGAAGTCCACCAAGTTCAAGAGGCAGGATCTCCCTTTAATGAAGCCAAGCTGTGTCTGGTCTAGTGCTTGGAGGTCTCCTATGTCTTTGTTGATAAGTTTCATGATTATTCTTTCCATAGCCTTGCAGATTAGGCTGGTCAGGCTTATGGGTCTATAGTTCCCAGGATCTGTGGAGGCACCTCCTTTATGTAATGGGATGATGGTTGCTGTTTTTCATTCAGCAGGTACAAAACCAGTGCTTAGACTGTGGTTAAAAAGAGTACCCAGCAGTGCAGCTATCCATTTTTAATCCATTTAGAATGCAGCATGGGATGTTATCAGGTCTCACAGAGGCTGTGTTTTTGGCTTTGGAGAGAGTGTTTATGACCTGCTCCTTGGTGATACCAGGTGGAGGGCAGGTGGTACGGATGTTTTGTGGAATATGTGGCAGGGACAGGAGGGAGAAGTTTCACTGAACCTGTCAGTTAGCTGGTTGGCTATTTCTGCAGGTTCAGTATATGTAGTGCAATTAACAACCAGTTCTGCACAGATTTGTGTTTTTCCTTAAGGTTTCTGACATATCTAAAGAAGGCCTTATGGTTATCCTTAGCGAAGGAGGCTAATTTGAATTCATAGTTAGCTTTAGAATACCTTACGAGGCATCTTATTTGCTTCTTTAAGCTGAGGAGGACATGCTTCCATTTCAGAGACCGTTCCTTCCTGCTCTTGGACAGCAATTTCTTTATGTTATTGTATAACTTGTTAATGGCGGATGTCCACCAGGAAGGCTTATTCTTTCTTGAGGATCTTGTTTGGATTCAATCAGGTACAGCTAAGTCAATGCATTTGTACAGATGGTGTAAATCTCAGTATAGGTGTCCATGCCATTAGTGAGGGCAGGGGCTATGAAGCTATTAATGCTATCATGTATTAGGTTGTAATTGACTTTGGGAATGTTTTTAGTCTAGTTGCTGCTAAATGGGGGGTCAGATCTTATTGTTAATTCTAATGATTTATGATCAGACCTCACTACAGAGAGCCACAGACATGGGGTGGTGCAACGATTACTCATGTTAATGTGCACAAGATCCAGAATGTTTGGGCCCCCTCTGTGTGTATGTCAACCAACTGGTCCAGGGCATTGGAGTCGATGAAGTCCAAGAACCTTTGGACAAGTGTCTTAGTACTTGTACAATTTACCCAATCTATGGATGGGTAGTTAGTCACCTAAAACCAGGGTGTTTGGTTGTATCTTGAGTTATTCAAGTAGATCCAAGTGTGCAGTATGGGTGTCCTGGTTCATGGATGGGGTCCTATAACTGACAATAACTTGGAGAGGGGCTTACCTACAGTCAATTGGACCTGGATTAGTGTAAGGGAATTGTTTTGTTTAACCAATCTAGAGGTATATTTATTTTTGATGACTATTGATATTCCATCTCCTTTAGTTCTCACACTTTCAGCTTGTGTTCTGAATATGTGGAAGGCATTATAACCCAGTATGGCAGAGGTGCTTTCCACAGCCTTAAACCAAGTCTCTGTGGCTGCACAGATGTCAGCATCTTCTAAGGTGAGGGGCGGGGTGCTTCCAGTCAGTGCAGTTTTAAGTTTAGACTTCTAGTATTTAGCAGCATAACCTTGAGTTTGCTTTATGAAGATATGTTTATGTTGGGAATTTTGTTGTTGTGACACCACCTAAAAAAGCACTGGGGGGAAGACAAGAGTCTTCACCAGTAACCGAAAATCCCAGAGGTGACAATGGAAGACCATCTCTGGCAAAGCAGCATAATCTATCTACCATGTCATCCCAGACTGACAGCTACTGGATCCCCTTAGAATGACACCAGAAACTAAGCCAATTATTGAAGTCAATCATTTTTTGTTTATATTGTGGTATCGTTTTAGGTGAAGGTAGTATGTTACTTAAGGCTAGAGATATACCTGCCTGAGACACATATTCAGAGAGCTCAGTCATTTCTCTCTTCATATAGTCCAGTGAGGTATGTATCAAGTCATTCACATCAATATGAACTATGACAAAGTCATAACAGTACTTGTTGTGGAGAGATCTGAGTGCGTGTGTGATCTGGCGGATCCTGGCACCCGACAGAAAGCTGACCGTAACCTTCTTCTTGTCCAGCTTGGTGAGTAGGACATCTGTGTGTCTCGCTCTAGAATCGCCTATGACCAAAAAAATTTGTTTAGATGTGCTTTGTCTTAGGGGCTTCTTTGGTGAGATACCTGTGCTTGTGGTTTTATGTGTATTGAGTGCTGTAGGTACTGTACTTGGTGGAGCATGTTTGTGTTTCAGAGGTGTCTGGTGTGTAGGTAACTTTCTGGAGAGTACCTCTGCAGATGATGGTTTATGTGTTGAGAGCACGGTTTATGTAGGAGGTGTAGCATGTGGGCTGACAACCTGGTCAGTGTCACTGTTCATTGAACAAGAAAGCAAGGATTTCAAAGCCTTAGTGTACATGTATCTCTCACAAATCAAGCTTGAGTGATTTAGGAATAGTAGGTTGTTAGAGTACGTGAGGCAGTTGTTACACTGCCTCAGAATACCCATGTGAATCAGGATGGCAGGATAAATAGAGGAAAGCTGAACTTCCCTAATATCAGGTGTAAATTTGCTTACTTTAATGAGGAAGGATGTGGTTTAATTGGGGGCTTAATGCAGGGTCTGCACTATTGGGTCTCTCAAGGGGTATGAGGCTATTATGGATTAGGGATATCGTAGTAGAAAACCTCTTTGTGGGTTATTATATAGCATATAGATATGTATATACATATATATATATATATATATATATATATATATATATATATATATATATATATATATATATATATATATATATATATATATGCATATATTCCTTCTAAGCATTTCCTTAGCATTGCATATACCGATGTTTAAATGTAGGCAATGTTGTGACTTTCTGGCATTGTGTCTGCCCAGCAAATGAATTTAAAGGAAATGGGCTTGCTCATGATTGCTTGACATGCTGAAATGTAATTATTATTTAAACTCCGTAAGTCACATTGTAACAAAATGTGTCATCAGTGATTACCCCCCCTTGAATCCCTTTGACATATGATGATTATATGACATTCTTTAGAATTCTTATGCTGTTCTTTATTTGTTGTCGCCTTTCCTGCATAAAATGAGAAAAGAATATACACACATTTTCGATCTCTCTCTCTCTCTCTTTCTCTGTATGTTTGGGTAGTTTGCATGTTTAGTTTATAAATGCTGGCATGTATGATTGGATAACTGTGTGTTTAAAGGTGATTTATATTAGCAGTGACATGCTTAAGTAACAGGGGATGTGGGAGGATAGCCCCCGATGTAGGGGTGCAGAGGCACATGATGTCTTTAAAACACTTATTTTGATGGATGAATTAGGCATCAGTTGTTATTTATTTATTTATTGCTGCACTTGCTCCTGATCTTTATATTTTTTACTGTTTTGACAGAAATATGTGCATCTATATGTCTGTACATACACATACAGAGAGAGAGAGGGAGATGCATGTACATGTATCAGAAGATCATATTTAAGCAATGTATTCCTCATGAAATTACCATTCCCATGTTACCATGGCAACAAAATCCTCAGCTCCCATGCAGAAACTTTTGCCCATTACATCTTCTTATGAACATAATCCGTTTTGAAATCAGTGCGTGTTGGAGAAGTAGGATTTTCCCTGTGACCTCATTTACTTCCCATTATAATTACGTCAGGGCAGAAGGAGACAATAAATGCACCAAGTCTACTTTCTAAGGGCATTTTACATTCTACCCTCTCTCCATCCCTACATTTCCCCTTACTCTTTCTCCATCTATCAAATGCCATCTTGGATGCGTGCATGGTTTCTTTCTCTCTGCCACCCATTCCAGTATTCCATTTCATGGGTCTAAATACCTCATTGAAGAACATTCAGAGATCCTGGGAGGAGTTAGTCCTTACACGCTGTTGTCTATGCCCTGCTTCATCCTATCCTTGTTGTTCAGGATGACTCCTTCATATGTCCCTGATATGTCTGATATGTCCCCCCACCTTCCATCATTCCTCGTCTAAAGTGAGAAAACTTCTATTTCCTGTAGTTTATGGTGACATCAATTTTCCTGCATCCCAAAGATCAGGCTAATGAGTCTTAAAATAATTTTGGTCTGCTGTAATCTCATGCCTCATAACTTTGGAACAGATTTGAAATATTGGTCTTATAAACTTAGAAAGGTGCTTGAGTAACAGGATTTATGTTAGTGTGCCTTTTCTGAATGATATGAAGTCTGAAGCTCAAATATATGGCATTATTTATTGACTTCAGTCCTCAATGATTTGCCAGAAAATCTGGACAGTTACGTATGCGTAATCTCCGTGCTTTATGAATCAGTACCACTACAACCTATTTCCACAGTCTGGAGATTTGCACACATGATGACATTTTATTTAACACAAATAAATGTAATTTAGTTAGGTTTTCCATGATTCTGTGCAGGAAACTATGAGATGTGTTGTCCAATCCCTTGGAACCTGAGTTTTTAATTTTACTTTTTGAAAGCAGTTATCATACTTATAGTTATATAAATGATGTCTGTGCTACTTTCTCTGACAATATGTTATATTTCTTTGCTTATTATAAAATTTGCACAGTCAGTTTCTCTGACAATCCGATATACATCTTTGCATATTGTACAATTTGCACACTTTTTTCTACAAGCATATTCACTATATCATGTGGCAGGGTTGCTTAATGTTCTAACAAAAAATATTTTGCACTCAAAATTTTCCAGTTCCTTGCCTAATATAATTAAAAAAGTTAATAAAACAAAAACATCCAGGAATCAAAAAGAAAACACTGAAATGTATAAATACCAACAAGTTTTGACAAAAATGCTTCATCAAGTAACATATGTAAAACATTAATTATATGAAATAGGTAATCTAAATGTACATGACCCTCCAGATCAGTTACATCACATCCTATCCTATTTAGTCTTCAGCCAAAGTTTAATACAATAACAATTTAAGCCAGAAAACTGAACTGCACGAAGTATATTCTGGGATGCATTAATGTAGTTGACTGCATAGCTGACAACTGTTTTGTTGCCACACCTTGGTCAACAAAACAGCTGATTGACAGTTGTGTGAGATCACTACATTGCTTTATTTCTGTTTAATTTCTCCAAATCTTTTGGGTTTCTAATACCATGATGGCAATGGATCCCATTCCTAAGTCAAAGTATGATTAAAGTTCATGAAATTAGTATAATTCAATCTTTGATCTCAGCCAGAAGTGCTCTTCACAGCACCCGCAACGTACCCAGTAATGGCTCCTTCTCCAATCGTACGGAGTTGCATGAATTGCAAACATATCTAAATACAATTGTAGATTCTTTTTTACAAGACCCGTTGCTCCTACTACTATTGTAACTGTCTGGGTATCTTTCTTCCACATTGCTCTCGTTTCTGCCTGCAAATCCTTGTCTCTCTTTATACAAGACACTGTAGTCACTGGGAATAGCGATTTCAGTGATCAATGCTACTTTTGTCTTCTTTTCATGGACCACTATATCTGGTTTCATGGCATCTGTCTTTTGAACGGTTGGTAATGGGTAATCCCATGTGATGTAGACTTCATCATTTTCTATGATGCTTTGTGATTACATTGCTTCAGTGAGGAGTATGTCCTTGCCTTGTATTGTGTGATCGCTGAGTTGGAATATATAATTAGCAGGAGGATGCAAGGGGGGCACAGCCCTCACAGAGGGCATAGTACAAGGATATTCCACATTAACCTTTTTTTTATTTTTTTTTTTGGGGGGGGGTTCTTTTTTATGTATGCACACACACACACACACACACACACACACACACACACACACACACACACACACACACACACATTTATGAGTAACCAAACAGTCCACACACAACAGGTTATTCCAAAGTAGTAGGTTTGCATGTTAGTGTTTTCATTTTTCACTTCTAATGGGCTTCATCTGAATAACAAGCATTTTAAAATAGAGCCATGTTCGTCTCCTCCACCAGCCTTAACCTACCCCTGCTCCTTACCCTACACATTACATTACTAAAAGTCATTTCCCTTACAGTCCCACTACACGAGACAAAAGGACACAGAACACAGAAAACACAAAACCTGCACAAAATTGAATCTTTTCCCTTACCTAACCCTTATTCTTACCCTAACCTGGGAACACTGGTATATTCACACCAACTGCTATAACAGTCTTACACATCTTCACAACCACCACTTTTTCATTCAAATATAAGTTTTTTTCTGCACACTCCTGCTTACCTAGAGTATATAAAACTAGATTCACCCATATCTGATTCACACAAATGAGCATTCACTCATTTGTGTATTCTGTCTTGTTTTACACCCCTAAAAACTTTTCTACCAAATGTATATTTTCACCTTTTGAATTTTAACCATGTGTGTGTGTGTGTGTGTGTGTGTGTGTGTGTGTGTGTGTGTGTGTGTGTGTGTGTGTGTGTGAGTGTGTGTGTGTGTGTGTGTGTGTGTGTGTGTGTGTGTGTGTGTGTGTGTGTGTGTGTGTGTGTGTGTGTGTGTGTGTGTGTGTGTGTGTATGTGTGTGTGTGTATGTGTGTGTGTTTACAGATCTACAGAAAAAGCTTGGAAGTCCCAAATGTCATCATTAAAAATGACCAGAAAACATCAACAATGCAAATATCAATACCACACTGTGCACGTGTTAAGGAATAATCTCGGCCACATACAAAATCAAATAAAAAAAAAAAGTCAAAAAAATGTTTTTGCTGAGGGCAAGCCACCAGCCACCCCCAACAAACTCCCCTGATAGTTATATACACCAAATCCAAGATTGCACAATATCAGGGAAAGGTCATATTCCCCATCCCTGAGAATTGTGCAGTCTTGCACACCTGTCAGTCATCTCCTTAGTCAACTAACTTTTGTTGACTCAACAGATGTCGACATGACTAAATTCATTGCTCCCACACACACACACACACACACACACACACACACACACACACACACACACACACACACACACATAAATGGAATTACAGCATTACTTTGACAAATTGACCACAAAAGGTTGACAATTGAAATGACAGCAGTCAACTGCACATGCGTGAGTAAAATTTTTGTAGCATGCAAAATAAATAAATAAATAAATAACATTGTTTTTTGCTGGGGGCAAGACCCCCCTGCTTCCCATACCACCTGCTAATTATGTATATTAACTCAGATACTGCTCAGTCTCTGAGCAAAGGGAATATTCCCCCACCAGGAATTCCACCTGCCAACCATCTGCTTATGTTTACCTTTTGTGATCAATCGATCAGCCATCGACATTGTGGTGTGACTATGTAATTTATTTCTATACCTGAAGATGGAAAAGACAAGCATTTTGCTATATTAAAACCATTGGTTAGGCTTTGCTGTAATTATAAAAGCTGCTTAAAAATAGAAGATGTGTCAGTACTATATAACATCAGTGTTTCTTTCTGAAAATCAGGCTGGCAGTGAAAAATGTAGAGTTGGTATGCTATTCACTGTTTTTTGTTTTCAATTAAATACATAACTTTAGTATATAACTACTCTTCTTTTAAATTTACTGACTCAAATCTTAGCTTTTTTGTCATGAAAATAGTAATTTCATGTATCTACTCCGTGTCACTTTATTTTAAATGTTTTGCTCGATATTTGTGGAGCCTATAACTTTTGTTCTTAGGTATATAGGATAATAACACTTATTTTGTTGAAGGTGCCAACAAGTAAGCCAGTCTCTGCAGCTGATAAAGGTCCTCAGGCTTCCTACACCTGCACTTCAAATGGAATGACTCATAACTGCACTGTTTTACTAGCCTAGACCTGACAGATTAATAACAGCAGTATATTGCACAAATGATAATGTGTCGTGGAGATCACCTTGCAAATTAATAGTAACACAACTGTGTGAAGAGAGGAGGCTGAGTCTTTTTATCTTCACAAGGCAACTAAATTACTGCTAATACTTGTGACACTTGTAGTCAGCTGATAAATGCGATGCGTCTGACGCTGGGGAATATGGACCAGTCGGAATGGTGGCAGCATGATGACATGATTAATATCATTTTGCTAACAATAAAAAGACTGCTGTGAGGATGCTGGAGTAATTAAGAAACAAGATAAACTGTGGGAGACTGCTAAATATCTATGCCATCACGGTTTCCTTATCAGTCCGTTACCCTCACGGCAATGGATAGAGGGGATGACACATAAAGAGACAACTAATTCTTATCTGCATTAGCATGCAAATCCAGTGCTTCTTCAAGGAATCATACTGATTTGCAGAAGGAACTTTCAGCAAGTGCCAAAGCTGTGACTTTCAGTAAACCCCAAACTATGCCCCCCGGATGTGAAAGAAGACAGTTCTTTACTCTCTATGTCTGCACATGTGTAGGGAGATGCTGTGTACTCCTTCCATGTTTTATTTGTACCAATTTCACAGTTGTACCACAGTGAGATAAAGGGCAGACACCACTGACGTTGACAGTGAATTTACTTTGCAACTTCAGCACTTGCTGCATGAGTGCTTGAACAACAGATAGACTTCCCTTCTTCAGTGCCATTCTCAGAAATCCAATTGTTCTGTTTAGTTTGCAAACACTTCTGCCAGAGATCTTACATCAGGTTCAGAGCACACACTGTGGGCCTTCCTCCATCCACAACTAGCATCATTAATACCATCATTTGCCCCAACAGCATATCATCACAGCAAGCTAACCTAACCCCAATGTGCCCTCTCTAATATTAATCTTAGGTTTAGAATTTGCTCTGCCATTGGGCATATCGGAGAACCTTGCACTATGTAATTCTCCTTGTATTACTGAAGTAATGTTATCTCTGTCAGTTTCCATCTTTGTTTCCTTACCTTCCCTGCAGCACATTTGTCACATTCCATTTCTGCATCCTTGCATTCGTAGCAGCATCCGTGTCAGTTTCCATTTGTTTATCCTCACCTTTGCAGTGGCACCTGTATCATTTTCCATTTCCATATAAAGTAGTACTTTTTGGAAGTAGTACTGAATGTGAGACAGATGCTACTGGGATGGCAAACTTAGAAATCATATTTGCAGTTATTACCTATTGAAAACTGTGATCAGCATTCTGTTCTTTATTGTGCTGGGCTTCAGGCAGCTGATGCTCAAGGAATTTCACATCAGACACCTGTAGATATTCTGACATCACTGGTGGAAAAAAAGGTGAGATTTTAAGGGGGATAATTTAAATGACAAGCTAGGCAATACAACCTAAACTTGAGAAGTTTATAGCCTCCCTTCTGTTTGGAGTCTGTAATTTTAGAAAGACTTACTAAGTGTATGTTGTTCTTCTATATAAAACTAGATATTAAGATAGATAGTTAAACACAGAATTATCCTAATGATTAGGGCATATGTATTTATTTAGATTTGCTTAATCTGGTAAGCAAACTGGTCTACGGACCATTGATCCTGATCAGAGAGTATATGAAGAACAAAGGAACATATAGTACAAAATGTAACCAGTCACAACACTGTAAAATTGCAAATTAATATGTTTTTTGAGATTTAAACTGACTATATGACAAATGTATGTGCATTACAGCGGATTGTCTACATTTAGTTTATAGCTTGAAATAGCACTAACACTTATATGTATTTTATAATGGAGACAGGGAAGTTTATTTGGGTATAATAAAACATTATCTGCTAAGGCTGTTATTAGAGTTCTTACCATTAATTATACAAATGTGAGTGTTATATAAAAATGAATGGAAAAAAGGTCAATGTATCAATTAAACAGAAAATTTTAGAGAGAAAAACTTGCTTTGTGGTCATAAGAATAGATATTTCTTTGTAATTATGGATCATGTCAGGAAAATGAGCAGAAAAAAATCATGGTCCGCATCATCAATAAAATAAGACTGATAACTTTTAACTTAAATATTTTTATTTTAGAGAGAGAGATGAAAAGCATTTTTGTAGGAGGTGGCAAGTTTCTATGCTTCTAAATATATTAAATCCAAGGTTGGTCAATATAACCTCAAAGGTGATAGCACTAATGTTGAAGTTTGCCGCATTCATATCTATATATATCTATATCTATATCTATATCTATATATATATATATATATATATATATATATATATATATATGTGTGTATGTATTTCTTTTTTGCTTTGCTTCATGTCATTATTAATCTTATGGTCATGTTATAGTATAGATTACCAGCAGGCTGAGTCCATAACAGGTGGAAAATTAAGTCTGTTAAAGTTTTATTATGAGGAGGATATAGACTCTATCTAAAGGATTTGAGGTAACCACTACTATTCCAGGACCTTTGTTGTTTTTTTATTTAGTGTGGTAAGAAATAGCTCTTAGGTATGGTTATGAATTTTTCTGCTTGTAAAAATCTAAATGGATTGGAAAAAAAATTTAAAAAACATTTATCTTTTGGCTTCTCTGTCCGCACTAGTATTTGTCAAGAACTCATAATTAGAGCCTCTCTTCACAATAAGTAAAGTTGGTCTGTCCTTGTCATGTTTGCAATAAAACCCTGCTTTGTGATTTCAGAATGTTTTTGTATGGATTCATGTGTAGCCTGAATCCATTACTCTTTTCAAATGGCTATTTAGCTTGTTTGTCATGGTTTTGGTCATTTGCTTTACCATTAGTCAGACTGAATAGAGCATTACTAAATTACCCTAAATGTTAATTCCTTATGTCTTGAATTGGCCCAGACAAAATAGAGGAACTTATATCGGTCTTACTTTAGATATTTTCCCTATGTTCCTAAACTGTTGGCCAGCAAGTACTTCTGTTGCAAGAGAAAATATGGTAATATGGAAAAATAAAAACACAATGCAATATTTACTATATAGCATTGTTGTGCACAAGAGTTAACTGTTGTTGGTAGTATAAAGCAACATGCAATGATGTGCCAAAACTTAAATGCTTATAATTTGTCATTTCTAGCTACATGCTACACTTTGCTAGTTAATTTGTGTTTTGCCATATTACTGTAACGTACAAAGTGAACATGTGCTAAAATAGGCTGGTACAGGGTAATGTGCCACATTCACTCAAAAATATATTATTCTGTTAGAAACTGTACATCTATAATTTGTTGGAAACACTAAAAACAAATCATTTTATATAAAATCTTAGTTTTACTCTCCATGTGCTTCTGACAAAAACTAGTCTTACCAGTTGAGGAATTCCAGTTAAAAATGTATAATAATAAATAAAAAGTACAAAGATAGTTGTAAATAGTTATTATACAGACTAAGGGCATACAACAGTAATATTCTTAACAGCAGACACAGTATGGACTACACCAACACACAAATGTGCTTGCAAGTCATGTGCCCACCCAAATGCACTTATACCACAAATAGACAAATAACACGAAAACAATACAGAAAAACGCATGTGAAAAATGGTGTAGCATGTTGGCTGTGACGTACGGTAGACAGTCTACAAGCCATGGGCCTGGTGGCTTTGCGTTGTTTACAGGCAGATGTGGGCTTCCATAGTGCATGCTATTTATCTCAATTCCATTAAGAGACATGCGTCTCAACTATCCAGATTATCTCTGAATGTACAGATTTCTGCCTCATATTTTGGATCTGTTCCTCATAAAATTTGTGGCTTTCTGGCGCTTCATATCATTCAGAAAATGCATGGTAACACAAATCCTGTTATTCTAGCAACTTTCTAAGGATATGAGTAATATTTAAAATGTGTTCCTATTTTTGGCTTTTTTTCCCCTCCGTTATGTCAGGTATTGTCTATATTTCTTGCGCTAAGACGTTGGGAGGTATGCTTAGAGAAGAAGTCATAAAAACCCTCTTCTCATAAAGAAATTGCTAAGCCATTCACTAGACTATCAGTACTTAATTGAAGTATGTTGTGCACAGAGTATCTGTCGTTACGAAGCAGTTGAAGTGTGTCATGCAGAATATCAATAGTTACTAAACAACCGAAGTCTGCCATGCATAGAGTATTTGTAGTTACTAAACAATTGAAGTATGCCATGTGCAGGGTTTAAGTAGTTACTAAACAATTAAAGTATGCCATGTGCAGGGTTTAAGTGGTTACTAAACAATTAAAGTATGCCATGTGCAGGGTTTAAGTAGTTACTAAACAATTAAAGTATGCCATGTGCAGGGTTTAAGTAGTTACTAAACAATTAAAGTATGCCATGTGCAGGGTTTAAGTAGTTACTAAACAATTAAAGTATGCCATGTGCAGGGTTTAAGTAGTTACTAAACAATTGAAATGTGTAGAGCACAGAGTATCAGTAGTTGTTAAAGAACTGACTTGTCATGCACAATCAGTAGTCACTAAACAATTGACGTGTTGTGCGCAGAGTATCAGTAGTTACTAAACAATTGTAGTGTGTGGAGCACAATAAGCTTGACGTGAGTAAGAAGAGTGATCAGAAGCACATCTCTCCAGCAATTTTTATAGTGCTTGTGATGTCCTTTCAGAGACTGATTCCTTCCTACAGGCACAAAAGTAAAAAGGTACTTGTAACATCCACAGCGTGGGCCTACAAGAAATCAGGTTCTAAAAACAAAGGGAAAATAGATAGCTCCTGGTAGAGGATTCCACTGCTGGGAAGGGGAGACAGGTATGTTCAGTTTAAATACTATTTATTGATGACTATTTGATGTAGTTATAACTGGCCAAATCACATATCTTCTAAGTTACTCTTGCTGATATGTCATCTGATTATAATACAGAGCTGTGGCATCTCTGTGTGAGTCCGCTATGTGCCTATGGCAAATTTCTCCTTCCACTTCTGTTAAGCAGCAGTGTAGTTAGTATATATAAGTAGGGGATGGGTCCAGTTCTCCATATGGGGAAATGAAGAGGGCTTGTCCCCCCCAAAAAAAATGTAACTATAGCAGTAGCAGTTTGGTGTATTGTATTATCGATCACTGGAGACCAAGAAGCTGGTCTGCAAGCATTCTGTTTGTGATCTATTATGTGGGAAATAGTTGAATGCTGTCTAGTAGGACAAGAATAAGTAGCTGTGCAGAACAGAATGCTCATATGTTCTTAGTTCTCTTACAGTTTGCCACCCGAGATATTGACTAGCACTAATGACTTCAATGCCAGGTTAATCACACTCTGCATCAACAGTTCCTGCTTTTTGTGTTCGAATCAAAGGGTGAGGGCATTCTCCTTCTGCTGCTGAAAACACATACTGATTTGGTGAATATCTACACCATTTCCTATGGTTGGAGCCTTCCCATTAATGGTACAGTTGTAAGGCAGATGTATTCAGTGCATGGATGTGTGGATTATGAGATCAATGTAAACACTGACACTTTGCAGTAATAGGGAGGCTGACCATACCTTGGTGTTGGACTGCCTGCTCAAGCCAGGCTATATGTGCAACACTTTTGTGTAGGCAGCAGTTAATATTTTGTGGACTGCAGTTCCCAGAGATTGAGACTAAAGATGTACTTTCTGTTTTGCCAAACTAATCTGGTGCAATTTCAAGGATAAGGAAAGCACCTCGCAGTATTATATGGAATGGATAACACCTTTGCTCTACAGGTGCATAAACTACTCATCTTAAGTTTCCTGAAGCATATTATCTCAGCAATTTCTACTTCTGATTTTGGCTTGCAGGCAGTTGCTCATATCACAATTGATCAAGCATAATTGCTTAAGGTACCAATTGCTTGGGTATTGTTCTTCAATGGGTCTGTTGTGTTACCTCAAAATGGACTATTGCTAAACAAAGTGGCTCATGTTTCAGCAAGAAACCCACTACCAGTATAGATATTTAAGCTTGTTAATAGGGGTAGAACACTTATCCATCTGAACCATTTTCACGCCTGCCCAAAGATTACGTTAAAAAACAGCACAACCTTGGATCAAAAATAAGTGTCCCGTGAATCTTAACTCTGAGTAGATTGATGGCTAGAGACATTATATTAACCCTCCAATGTCATTCCATTCAGAAAAAAGCAGGAACATTTGACTTTAGCTTTAAGGTCATTCTTTGGTTGTAAGTGGAAGTGAGGGATGCTTGCAGTGAATGTAGATTAGGTGGGAAAGTTTTCCAAAGTTATGGACCCATTATGAAAAAGCAATGGTCAATGCAGTGAAGTTTATAGAGATGTACACAGAGATATGGTATTGGGGAGATGGAACAAAGCTGGTATGTTAAGATTCTTACACTGAGGTGACTGACAAGATATAATATAAGTTTAAAATTATAATTTTAAAAAGTAGACATCCAAATAAAAGCTCTGTATGTTACCTGCTGATAACCATTTTGCTTTGGACAGAGTGAGTAAGTGGTGTTTTCTTTTTTCAGGAGAAATTAATACATCTGTACATCTGATGTGAAATTATTTGATGTAGCAGCAGTTTTGGGAAAACAGTATTCTGAATGGACTTCTAACAATCCCTTAATTATTACATTCCTTCTTTCCTTCTGGGGAGATATTTCCATGCGGAAGAAAAGAGGAGACTTTTTACTTTAGCCTTTCCAGTGTTTAAGTGGTATTAGAAATTGAGATGGGGACCAAGCCCCAGAACCCAGGAATCAAAGGTCATTCATCCATTCAATGGTATCTGTGTTTTTAAGTTCCAGTTGTGTGTGGCTGGGGGAGGACACCTATCAGTTTGTCTGTTGTGCCAACTACTGTAATTTTATATATTTTTTTTCACATTGAATTATTTTGGTGAAGTCAATTAAAGTATTGGTTAATTTTATTTATTTATTTATTTTATTTTACATTTGTTTACCGGGCTAGTCTAGCTGGATACATGTCCATTTTCAGTAGAGGCCCGGGGAAAAAAAGAAAGAGAGTAAAGACAGTAAAATTACTATAGGCTTTACATATATTTGAAATAGAGATAAAAAAAACAATTGGCTATACAGTAGTTGAAATAGAGAATAAAAAAACAACACAATTGGCTACACACACACTATATAAAACAGGCACAGAACTTAAAATAATCTCACATGCTCAATTGCAATTTGTCATCCTAGAGAAGTGGTGGAATTGGGGGGTGGGGTACAGGCCTTTGTTTTTTGTTAGTCAGGTCAGTAGGGGGGCAGCCAGTGTGACTTGAGGAATTTTTTGAGGTTTTTTTTGTTTGGTTGTGTGGTGGTATTATTAATAATGGGAGGGAGTTGGGAGTTGGCCTACCAATGGAGTGGGTGGGAGAGAGAGCATCACATCACCTAGAGTTGATTTTGTACCCGGACAGTTTTTAGAAGATCTGAGGCGCAGGGAGGGTGAGGGGGTAAGTAAGTATTTTATTAAGTAAGGGGTGTTGTTGGGTGGGTTAATTTTCTTAAATTATTCAGTAAGTTGGTGAGTTTGTTGGTTTTGGTTGAGTTCTCTGGTTTTTTCAGTTCTAACCATTCAAGTTATATTAGATTTAGGCAGTGGTGTGGGTTGAAAATGGTCCCTGTTATGAATCTTGCTATATGTTTATAAGCTGTAGAAAGTTTATTTAGCTCAGTCTTGTTGAGGAATATAAAGGGAGGCATAAGGGGTAAGAAGGGTTGAAGGGGTTAGTTATTTGTGTGGTGGAGCCTGGGGGTAGGAAGTTATTTATTCTGTACATGGAGCCATGTTTCTTATTGGTTAGTTGGATAATGGTTAAGCTAATGTGTAATTTAGTACAATGGTGATGGTATGGTGGTTTTGGTTTTTGAGAGGAGATCACGTGATGGTTGGGTTCTGAGATATGAGAGATTGTTTTTTATTACTGGAGTGATGGTGGAGTGGAAAAATAGTGGCGAGGTGAAAATAGCAGAGGCTTATGAGTTTTAGTCTGAAAAAGTAGTTTAACTTATTTAAAAGTACTTTTGGGTTGGTTTTTAAAGCACTGCTGGGTTGAAACTTGGAGTTTGATGAGGGAATGTCTGAATATTGTTTGAGAAGAGGATGTCTGAAGGAGATATGAGAGAGATTTCTGCATACTGAGTAGAGATCATTTATAAAGAGGGAGAACTGAGTGAGATCATTTATAGAGAGTTGGGGAGTATAGAGGTTTTAAGCCTGCTTGGGATATCTTGTGTTTTGGGACAGTGCTTGTTTTCTTGTTTTGAGTAGTGAGGGGTGTTTTAGACCAAGTGAGTTTTAGCCTGATTGGCTTTGTTGTTGGTTACTAAGGCGTGGTGTTTTCAAGGTGTGGAGCGGGAAGAGCGAATTTGAAGCCATCAGGATATTAATTTGTTGATAGAGGAGGGTTGTGAGTGAGTGAAGTAACGAGAGTTGGGCGGAGGGTTGTACTGAGGAAACCTAGGGTGTGTGCTATGATGGGGCGGGGGAGGGTGAGGAGTGTGGGACAATAGACTATTTAGGGTGAGGTAGTTTATGAGGCTAATGGCAACAGTATAGCAATGTTGGTGAGACAAGTGGTGAAATGGGAGGATATTGTCTGTAGTCTGTGATGAGGAATGTTTTGTAAATTTCCATGATATAGGAAATGTTATTTTATGGATGGTTTGCTATGGTTCAGTGGTGGTTGGGGTCTTGGTCGATATCTATGTGGTCTGCTGGGAGTCTGGTGTATTTGGGTGGTTAGTTGAGTGGCTTTCAGAAGGGTTTTGGGTTAGGATTTTTTTTAGGAGTGGTTAGTTAAAGGAGTAGTGGAGGAGGTTGGTGGTTGTATTTAAGGGGGGGTGATTAGGAGTGGTCATTAGGGCTAGATTGCTGGTGGGGGTAGAAAAGAAGAAAGAGGTGTGGGCTATTACTTCTGGATGTAGGTTAAAAGAGTTTCTCCGGATATTTGTGGATGGTTGAGGTTGAGGAGATGGAGGTGAAGGGTGTGGGATGTTTGGGGATTGCCAGGATGGAGTTTATTTAGGAATCCAGAAATGAATTTTCTTATGTTTTGCTGATGTTGTAATTAGTTGAGGTAGTAAGCTTTTGTTTTTTAATTGGATCTTTAGTTTTTGGTTGCTTTCCATGTGTTCCAGAATTAATGGTCCCGAAGTTTAATTTTAGCTTTGTGTCTCCTGTTTGGTCCAGAGTTTAAATTAGTGTCGTTAAAATTCCCAAGGTTCTTTGTTGCGTCATTAGCAAGGGTCTTATAGAAATATGCGCTTAAATCGTGAGAGGGCTCAGCAGGTTATTCTTTTAATTTGGATGGAAATAGAGGAATAAAGTTCTAGTTGTTTAAAGTTAAGTTTTTGGATAAATGTTGTAAATGGTTAGATTTGAGGGGGAGGTTAGTAGGGTCCCGGTTGATTTGTTGTTTCTTGGTAAAGGGTAAGTGTGGAGGTTAATTGGGAAGGGTCCCGTGGTATAGTTGTTTTTATTGTTTTTGAGGTTGGTTGGGATTCGGTGGTATAGTTGTTTTGAGTGTTTTGGTATGTCCCAGGAGATAATATTTTCTTTTTTGTTGAGGTTGAGCTATTCTTAGATTGATGTGAATGGAGCAGAGGAACCCATATGGGGTTGATAGGTTGGGGATTTATGTGTTTGGTGGTATGTAGACCAGTCTCCTCCTGAGGGTTTGCTCTAGGTTTTCTTTGGCTTTTTTGCTGGCTTAACTTCCTAGGGGTTGGCTAGTTTTTTTGAGTTGGTGCTTTTGTGGTTTATAGATTAACACTAGGTTAATTTTTTTTTGCTGTGGAGGCTTAGAGGGTTAGGGTTCTGTCTTGGTTCGTTAGGTGGCAGAGGGGACCCGTGGATAATTCAGTATATTTTTTGAATTTTAGTAAGCCCTACAGCTAACTTTTGACCCTTTTTAGTTAACGGTCATATATAAGAATAGAATACCGGATGTTTCCAATTAAGCATCTTAGGGCTTAGTTTAAGCCATGTTTCCGATAGGTGATAAATGTCAGGGAGGGTAGTTATAATGTAAGTTGTGAACTTTTGAACTTTGTTATGGGCTTATATTGAGGTGAAATTAGAAACTTTTTAGAAGGGTTTTAGTTTTTTAGGGGGTGGAGATATTGGTTGGGTGGTGGTGGTGCTGGGGTGGGCTGGAGGTAGGGGTTGGAATTTAAATTTGGATTTTTAGGTGTGGGTTTAGTTGTGGTAAAAATTGGGTTGGAGTAATTTTAGATTGGTATGAGGTCAGTTGTTACTTGCTTTTTTTAATTGTGCAGTTCCATGGGCTGAATCTATAGGTTACTATGTCATATGCACACAGGATGAGAAAAGGTGCGGTGAGTCACAAGGCAGTCTCTTGATAAAGACTGAGAATAAAAATGGTGACGCCTATGTCCCTAGTATGCTTAGTGTAAGTATACCCTTACTGCTGTGTCCCTACTATACTTACTGTAAGCATGCCTTTACCCCTCTATCCTTACTATAGTCACTATAAGTGCACCTTTACCCCCTCTCCCTTAAACCTACTCAACCACTCACATTTCTCTGTTTTCCTTCCTAAAGTAATTAATTGGCCTTGTCTAGTAATAATAATTAAAATAGGTCTAGAAACTTTCACTAGTGGCAATATGAAGACCCCACATTTGTACTATATGTATTAATGTATATTTAGATGCAATATGAGTAGATAAATTATTCGGCTGTATTTTTGAAATTCTTATTGCATTTTGAGTGTATTTTTGAATTTTTATGGACTTTTCTCTTATATATCTGAATTTACTATGTAATTGAATTAGTTATTATATGTATCCGGAGCTTTTTTTCTAGGGCCTGTACTGAAAATGGGTACTTTAGGCCCAGTCAGACATTCTCAGTAAACAAATGTGAATAAATAAGATAAATGTTAGTAACCTGGGTCTGTGCCTCAGTGGAGGTCAGAGGAGTTTAAAATTGGGGAACAATCTGTATTTAGTAGGTCTGCTTTGAAAGCAAGTTTAAGGGGAGCTTTCTTATGGGCTATAGTTCATAGGTTCATAGTGATTTTCTGATGTAAATTAATGCATTGCAGCATGTGATGAGTCAAGTGCCACAGTGCATTTTTCCACTTATCTGCACTTACTATTTGAGACATTTTTTTTAATAAAAACATTGTAAACTTTTTATTAAGCCATACGCTAAATGTTCTTTAATTTCTTACCAAAATGTTATGCTTGGGGTAATGTGTTGCAGTCATGCACTTTTAATAGGGAGCACCTTTACGCATGTGCACTGGAGCACCCATTAAAATCTATGGATGCAACACATATCTTTACTACACTTACCACTAAGGCTGAAGTTTACTCTCTTTCTCAGAGACACTAGGGTACGAAAAATTAATTTTTCACAGTTGGATTTCTCCACCGATGAGAATAAAAACATGCTCCCTGATGCTTAAAGGCACTATTTGGCAGTTTTTGTGTCACATGCTTTGTTGAAAAGGTAAGTTGAACAGATGTTAAAAAAATCACAAGTGGAAGGTAATGGGAGAATAGTCAATAGGGGGGTGGGAAATGTGTTACCAGAGAAGATATAGTTGGGTGAATTTGTAATGGCAAAATATTGCAGGGTACCACTACTGGTTAGGCTTTTTATTATTTGCACAATGTTGAGGACTGCTAGAAAGTTATTAATAGTATATCTGCATATATAAATTTTGCACAAATGTACTTAAGGAAATCATTCATGGAAATGTGCCACTGCACAAGCCACCTTGCAGGGGGTTTCCATGCCCCCTTATTTATATATTGCCTCACAACTGTCACCCCAACTCAGAGAAAGTGTAATCATTGTCAAAACACGTAGTGGTTACCCTTTCTCTTCTACCTTGCAACATCAGATGAGTTTAGTGCATATGTTTAAGCCAGCAT
>NC_056741.1:1800473005-1800510505 GCF_019279795.1 Protopterus annectens | reverse complement strand
TTATATTTTTTATGTATGTATGTACTTAATTGTATGTACCGAGTCTGTATGGTATTACATGCAATGATTGTGAAGTAATATAGTTGCTGTAAAACCTAGAAAAAAAGATTAGTGCATTCAGAAATGCTTAACTTTGAGTTTTTCCTCATATTGTTGTCCATCTTCCCAAAACATTTAAAAAAAGCACAGCTCTAGCAATACATGGTGGACTGTACACATAAGAAATATGAATGTCTTTTCAGCTTTTTACCACCTACAGTCATAACATGAGTATTTTAGACGATTATCAATATTTTTGTGCTTGTTCCTGTGTGTAGATATTACTTCAGACTGTTCCAGACATTCCAGGCTCTGAGAGCTATAATGTTTCTGGCAGATGCTTAAAAAACAAATACTCAATTAAAGACACTGACATGTTATTACATTAATAACAATGTCCTAAGAATACAATCAGTCATTAAGGATTTGGGCACCCAGGTTGATAGCAACCTGACTTTTGATCACCATGTTGCTTCTGTTGTACAGAAAGCTTCCTACATGGCCCACCTCACAAGTAAGAGTATCTCATCCAGAAACAAGGAGGTCATAACATCCCTGTATTCTTTCCTTATAAGGCCCATTATTGAGTACAATGCCCCTTTCGGTATGTACCTCGCAAAGCACATGCAGCAGCTGGAGAGACCACAGAGGTTCCTCACCAGGAGAATCCAGGGCCTCAAACATCTACCATACACAGATAGGGTAAAAGCCTTGTCCCTCTACTTAGTTCCATACAGACTCCTGAGAGGTAAGCTCTGTCTGGCATACAAAGCAATCTCAGACCCTGCCTTGATGGGACAGCTGCATATCCGCAAGTCAAGCTCCACTCGAGTAACCCGCATGCATGACCTCAGCCTGTTCTGTGACATCAACAGGACTTGTTGGCAAGATAAATTTGTGTCCCAGAGACTCCCCCTTTTGTGGAATAGACTCTCTCTCTCTCCACATCTAGCAGAGTACCTCATTATCCCTTTTTTGAGCACAACCTGGATAACTGGATGGAAAACAGAAAATACACCCCTGAGATTCCACCTGTGGCTGTGCTCATCAGGGGCATCAGGTGCTGACTTATCTAAACATCGGCTAAACTCTTGGTTAGGCTTATAAAGGCCTCAGGGCCAATAGCCTAGTAACTTCCTATGATCCTGTGACTATGGCAGTTTACACTCCTGTACCTCGGAGCAGACCACAAAGTAGTAGGCTGGATAAAAGGCTTATTGTGTGGCAGGCAAAGATTATAATATTAAATGCCTCTCAGGGTGAGAAATGTAGACTTCTTACTGGAGTACCATAGGCTACTGTACAGGGACCATTATCTTTAGTGACTGTACAAATGAAAGCAATCAGGGGTTTAAAGGAAAAGTATGTTTCTTTGCAAGTGACGTAAAGGTGTGACATAAAGGTGTAAAAATGGATTAACGCAACTCATAACAGGAAGAGAAGGAGGAGGAAATTAAATTTGGCAGGATAAGTGGAATAGTTAGATATGCAGCAGCTTAGATTTGATGCAGAAAAGTGAGGTAACTATACTTTGGAGATGTGAAATACTAAATCTAAGCAAGATGGAAAGAGTTCTGGGGTAGTTCTGTCTTATGTCGGATGGAAAATCAGAGTAGCAAAGTAGAATGACAGACTGGACATACTGGAATGTAAAAGAATGAAGTCAGAAAACGGTGTTCTTTATATACACACTTGTTTAGACCCCATGTGGAACGATACATACTGTTTTGTTAAGTCAGTGTCTGCAGACATAGGTAGACCTGAGGTTATATAGAGGGTGATAACTAAAACAGGTAAACTAGCCCTGCAACATCAGACTGGTGAGTCCTGCAATGGTTCTGTTGCTTTCACATTATTGTACTCTGATCACCAGTATTTTAACACTATAGATATTTGAGATTCTAGTGAGATACCACTGGTGCTGTCATTGTGTTGCCAGTTGTGCTGTGTGCAGTCTAACTGCCAGTTATCCTGCAGTTTTTCTAAGTATAATGCCAGTAAATAATCATAAGGAGTTCAGTTCTTCTTATACCCTCAAATAATATATTTGCAGTCACATAGTTAAAGGTGATATAGCCGTAGAATTTGTATTTTTATTCCTTTTGTTATCAATCTCTGTAAGCTGTTCCTTCACTATAGCTGGATAAGGTAGTACACCTAGCAGCAGCATTATAAGTGGAACAAGTGATGCACTTATTGATGCAGAGAGTGGGCCCTGGCTACATTGTACGTTGTACCATATGTTCATGTGTTCCCAGCTACTACAAACTAAAGGGAGCAACAGAGACAATTGGAAACCTCTAGGCCAGTACAGAATGCCAGCCTATTTTCTGTGTACCCTGTATGCTTAATATCACCTTTTAACTTTGTAACAGGTTATAGACCTATGCGTTCCCATGTATAATGCAGCGCCATAACCCCCCATCTTTTCCTTATCACCAAAACTAATTTGTGATGGCAGCTGGGGAGCTCTGTGGCCCCTGGGTAAATGTCAAGACTCAGCTGCTGATGTTGATGAAGAAGCATAGATTTTACAGCTTAAAAAAAGCTTCAGAAGTGTAAATAAAATCCCATGGCTACACTGTATATGGTAAGACTAGCTGTCTGCCATAACAGTGAAAGAGGCTGAAAGATCCCCTGTAAAGGCAGACCCATACAGTCATTGTTTTATAATGTATTTTATTTCACTGATCCTGGCCCATGCATACATACATAGCCATTTGTTCTTCCACTGTACCTTCCATTACTTTCAGACAGCCTATCAAGCCTCTCTTCACAGAGTATTGAATTAACAACTCAAAGTCACCAAGCATAACGCAATGACCTGCCCTGGGTAATTAGAGATAAGGGACAGCTCATTAGGGCACTCAGGTGGATACATAAAAAAAAAATACATTAAGAGAGCTCTCTGTGGAGACAGCAGCCATCAGCACTGTATTTAAGTTGTAACGTGTACTTAAGGTAAATAACCTGTGGCATTTAATTGTCTAGGCATGCTTTAGTTCACCTGTCCACATAGGGTCACAAGGGAGATGACAACTTCACAGGCTCATAGAAACAAACACTGCATTTCTGGTGAACCTTGGTGCTTTTAATGTTTGTAGATAACCTGCTTAAATAAAAAAATTACCTCAACATTTTCATAGCTGTGATCCCTCATATTTTAGAGCTGAACTCTTTAACTACTCATGACAGCTTTTTCTTAGGAGAGCTGGTCTGCACCTTGTTTCTGTTTCTCAGCAAAATCGTATTAGAATGAATGTGTCTCATTTTAAACTACATAACCCTGCCGTCAGATGTCTTAGAAACTGGTCATAAAGACAGATATAACTCACCAAAACTCTTGTGTTATTTTTGGCTTTTAAAGAGGCGAAAACTTTGAAAAAAAGAACCTTGACATGGAAAGTCACTAAACAATAGATATCCAACTTTGTTTTATATACTGTGAATCATCTTCACTATGGTCATGTGGCCATCCTCAAGCAGGGTTACAATCTCTAGCCCTGATGTCCTGGAACAATATTTGAACAAGAATTTATTTTATTTGTGACTCCTCGAGGGGTATATCTTGACAGCCTGAATAATCCACAGCCAAGGCTGAATGCTGGACATTTTGTTTTCCCCACCCATGTCATCCATGCTATCTCTAATCAAGAAAAAAGGTGTAGGGTTAAGGTACCAACATTAAGACAGCACTAATAGAGTACCACTGATAACCAACATAAAGGCAGCACTAATAGAGTACCACTGATAACCAGCATAAAGGCAGCACTAATAGAGTACCACTGATAACCAACATAAAGACAGCACTAATAGAGTACCACTGATAACCAACATAAAGGCAGCATTAATAGAGTACCACTGATAACCAACATGAAGGCAGCAATAATAGAGTACCACTGATAACCAACATAAAGGCAGCACTAACAGATTAACATTTCTAACTATTCTTCTGAAATCTGTGGAGAGAGCAGTAGCCTTGCAAGGTAAAGGCCACATGAAACAGGCCACAAATGTGTGGAGCACAATGCATCTGACCAGCTAGCACATAGACATATCCACTCACCTAAAACAGTATAACATGTTAAAATAGGTAACTTTTTGAATGGACAGTCATCTGGAAATTGGGCAAGAACTTTATAGATATGGTCTTTGTTGCCCTTGCTTTTAACTGTTTGTTATGCTTGTTGTTATCCAAACCCTATGCCCTGGTTCTTTAACAAGAAAAGAGAAACTGGTTAATTAACTACCTTTTGCAAGTGTATTTGACAGCAGTAGTGATGATGTTGGTAGACTGACTTATCAGTGCCTCCTCTGGATTCAGCATATTTCTATTCTCGGCTTGCATATATGAATGGTGTCCTGAGAATCAGTAATACCTTATGTGTTAATTACTTAATGTCAACAGCAGTGTGCTCTCCTTTATAAATATAACCAAGGCCAAGCTATAGAATATGGCAAATATGTCAGAACGGTTTCTGATTGCTGGATAATTGCACAGCTTTGTTGCTATACACTCCTGATACTAATATTGCAAGGCCACAGATTCACATCAGTATCACACACATATAATAATTCCAACCTCTCACCTATCTCTGATTGTTTTATGGGTGCCTAATCCACATATGCTATTACTTGTGAGGCAGTCACATACTAAAGGAAAATACCTTGTTTTATTCCATAAGCGACTTGTGAATATGCCTGTTGCATGTCCTGTATTCAGGGAGATGCCTTCGGTTTGTGTCTTCCTTTTATTATTACTGTTATACCAGATATGGCTTAAATAAATGTGCTGTGACTACTGTGGAATATTGCCCACTCACGCACACAAACATATTATACACTCACATTGTAAGCAATAAAAATGTTACTGCAAAACTGAAAAATGTGCTAAATTGTGGATTTATCCCTCTTTTTTATACCTTTCATTACTATAACACAGTAGTTTTATATTTTATGTAAGAGAGGTCATAACAAAAGGTCTTCTCTGTAATGGAAGGAACATAACCCCTGAGTTTATCACACATGCATGCACACAAACACACACACACACACACACACACACACACACACACACACACACACACACACACACACACACACACACACACACACACACACACACACACACACACACACACACACACACACATACACACACACACACACACACACACACACACACACACACACACACACGCACACACACACATGCACACACACATGCACACACTATGCTGGCACTGCTATGGTAACATCTGCCAAGGTCTGTAACAAAAATGAAGGAACATTTTCAGATAATATATTTATAGTTAATACTGGTTTGTTATTGAAATGTAACATCCTAACTCACTTGAAAACAGTTTGGTAAAAGGAGATGTGCTCTGCTGGGGACTTCTCAAATCACACAAGTAACTGCAGTGGACTCTTGTCTGATGTATAACTCCTCTCCCGACATTGTATATTTGAGGCACAAGATGAGTGACCCATTTGACTACTGCTGGGTAGCAGCAAAACCAAAATGGAAGCAAATGGTACTGCAGATACAACATGATACCTTTTGTGTTATAAAGCAGTTTTTTTTTTAATTTCTGTGAAAAATGCTGTTTTGAAGTAGTTTCTATACAGTGTGTATATATTCATGTGTGTGTGTGCGTGTGCATGTACGTGTGTGTGCGTGTGCGTGCATGCGTGTGTGTGTGTGTGTGTGTGTGTGTGTGTGTGTGTGTGTGTGTGTGTGTGTGTGTGTGTGCGTGCGTGTGTGTGTGTGTGTGTGTGTGTGTGTGTGTGTATCTCCTTGTCTGTGTTCATGCCTGTATGTATACTCGTGCACATACGTTTGTGCTGGGAGTGGTGGTGGGGAGCCACATTCAGCAATCTGAAGGTATTTGCCATTTCATATCCAAGGTTTGCCATTTTCCCATTTGCTGTAAAATGATGATAAAATCTGAAAAGATTTTTCTCTATATTCATTCATACATTGGGGAATCATTTCATCAGTAACAATGATTTGGAGCCAAGGCGTATACCACCAGGTGGCTAGCCCTGCTATGGTAGTTTTTCTACATCACGCACTCATACCTATGGCCAATTTAGAATGTAAAATCCACCTACTGCATGTCTTTGGAATGTGGGAGGAAATCAGGGCACCCAGAAGAAACCCACACAAACACAGAGAAGGCATGCAGACTCCACAGAGAAGACACCCCAGCCAAGAATCAAACTAGGAAACCTCTTGCTGTGAGGTGATAACGCTATCCACTGTGCCACTGTGTCACTCAAGGCAGTTTTCTTTATTGCATCATAATGTATAACAAGGCTGTATCCATTACACGGTATTAATACACATATATTTGTTTATTCATTCATATATACAGATATTGGTAAATGGTTAAGTGAACTGGTCATTGGACCATTTTTAGACATGACGTGGGCCACAATGGGAATGATAATAAGAAATGAAAAAAAGCCGCAGTGTGACAGCAGGTAAATAAAACCTTAAACAATATTTACAAGAAGCTATACATTATGAATGCTTAAATATACCCTGTAAGATCTTTAAACTTCATTATAAATGTAAGATGTTACTAGAGTGTGATGGAGTAGGCATCAGCCTGTGAATGATGCATGGCTGTACAAAAGAGAAGGGGAGGGGGAATAATTATATTTGCATTATTCTTGTTGTGCTAAGGTAATATCAGACAGATTAAACCTGCAAATTTTAGAATAGAAGCACTGCACTGCGGAACTTAGTACAACCGCATTAGCCCATGTTTCTGTAGCATTTGCATTTACTTCCTTTGAAACAGATGGCCTCTTGAGTATATTTTTGAAAGTCATTGGTCTGTATTCTGAATGCTGTCTGGGAGAGTGTTCCCAACAGCTGGAACTATTTTTGATAATATTTCACACATCCCACTTGTGAATGGGGGCCGTTATAACAGTATACTGTTATTATTCTTAACAGTATAGGGCTGGTTTCTAAGCTGCAGCCTGCTGAGGGGTGGTCATCAGTAGCCATCATTTAACACTTTGTAGATGAATCTATTGAGCAATAAAGTAGCTCTAGCTGTAACAGGTTGTCAGTCGGTTGAGTTCAGAGTAATGACAGACATCTGAGTAATGTTCAAGCTTCTTAGCTAAGTGTACAAATCTATTTTATTGACAGCTAATTGAATGAGTGCAGTATTGTAAGTTCAGAGATGAACAGTTAAAGGCAGTATTCTAGCCTGGGGAGTACTACATTTATAGTAATGGTTCATCTAGCCTCAGTGGTCAGCAAGCTAGTTATTCTGTATGAAACTTTAATCTTTGTTAATACTTGCTGACCTAACCTTGTGCTTGTTGATGGAAAGATAGGATTTGGTTTAAAATTAGTCATAGGTACCGCTGTTGAGTAGTGATAGCAAAACGTGCTAAGTGAGTTTGCAATACTGAAGTTAAGAAGTTACTTAGTTTTATAGAGGTGTCAGAGAGCATCATTGTGAGATTTTGTGTATGGATGGACAGCTTATTTTTACAAAGTCAGTTCTATATGGCTTCAGAATCCTTTAGAAGTTCACAAGTCAGAATGGGTGACCTTTTACTGGGGCTGGTCAGGACAATGTCATCTGTGTACATCATACACACCATTTAGTCTGTAATACTATAGATTTATTTGTTGTTTTGATACCCTGTGTAAGATTATGTGCATCATGGGTATTTTGAAAGAACTATACATTTATTGAATAAAACCTCTCAACTGTCTGGATTTTCACAGACCATCCAGATTTTTGCCTCATATTTTTGGTCTGTTTCTCATAAAATCTGTGGTTTTCAGGCAAATCAGAGGACTAAAGTTACTAAATAATGACAGACATTTTAGTTTCAGACTTCATATCATTCAAGAAAAATGCAGCTAAAACAAATCTATCAACTTTATAAATTTTTAATAGCAATATTTAAAGTCTGTCCCTGTTTTTGGATCTTTGTTACCCCATTATATCAGGGTTTGTTTAGATTTCTTACAATAAGATGTTGAGAGGTTTGGTATCAGGTCGATATTATGTGATAATTTGGGTCTATATTAGATGACCGAACTTTCAAAAGTTCAACTGTCATATGGTCGACACCATATGATCGAATTTTTGAAAGTTCTAACGTTTTAACGGAGATTTATGTACAGTGCATAATGGGAAGAGTTTCCTTTTCTGCACTGTAGTGCGATCTCAGAGTTGGTATATTTAAAGAGTGGGGGGGGTGGGATGCAGGGGGTCTTGCCCCCCTGTTTAAAACATTCAGGTGGGTTATTTGTGTAGTTTATGTTTTTTATAAGATGTTATAACTTTTAAAAGTTTGATCATATGGTGTCGACTATATGACAGTCGAACTTTTGAAAGTTCGATTATCTAATATAGGCCCTGATAATTTATTATCAACTATAAGTGATGCTATTAAGGGTGTACAAAACTATAACCATAACTGTAGTAGGCCTTTACAGTGAAGGGTAAGGGAAGGGTTTTTAAAGCAATCCTCATGTTTTGGTTTGTTGCTAGCACACTGCACCCTACAGAGTATTAATCCAATAGTATGAATTCATAGGTTTAAAGTTTTTCTAAGCATTTAGGTCAATGTGAGAGCCCAAGCAGATTGCTGCCGTCTTTGTTTCATATGCATCCTGTATTTGTCTGCCAGTATCTGGGACACAGGTATTCCAGGGAGACTGGCAGAATACTGTGCCAAGCTGTAATATGCCAGTATGGAATAGGAACTGCTGTGTATCAGGAAGAAAGAAATGTGAATCATGTAGCTCTTCCAACAGAACTGTCAGGAGAAAGGTTACTGCACTAATGAGGTTTCAAATTAAAAGAGCAGACTGTACTGAGTTCTGTGCCACCAGAACTATTGTGTTTTTTACTGGTACCATCTACTGGTAATATGGAAGTACAAGCCTCGAACAAGCAGCCTAAATGCATAGTTTATATTCTGTCTGTACTGAATAAGCAGGTTGAGTGTGACTGCAGCCAGTGAAATGGTAAACCCAATATTTTCACCTTTAACTTGCATGTTTTCATTTATAGTAGTGCATGCAGTTTTCGCAATGCAGATCAGAGACAGAGGAGGGGAAAAGCAGCATGCCCCGGACAAGAAATGTGGCCGGAAGATAGGAGAGAAATACAGGCAGGGGTCCAGCTACCCTTTTTTCTAGACAGTCCAGAAAAGCTGAAGGTTGATTCTGTCTTTACAAAATCCAGTATTCTGTTTGCTACAGCAGGCATAATAACAGAATTTGTAAATTCTATACTGTCAGACTGCAATATTTGTAGAAGTATTACATAAATATTATGTGGTCACTTCCAAGAGTAGGAAGGGGAAAACAGCAATCATTCAGCTGCAGTAATGAGCCCATTTATTTAAAGATCAAATTTAACAGCAGAAAACAAACTTTCCTATTAACACACAAAGTGTTTGCTTGCATCTTTATGCATGTGAACACTTTTCTGTATGAAAATAAAAGTTTATTTTGCTGCATTTAAAAAAAAATCTGCATATAAAGTTTGCTTGTGAACACGAAAGTCTAAAAGTACACACATGGATATACAGCATAATATTTATGGGTGGGCAGGAGGCCCTTATGTCACTTTGGGTGTCCAGCTCCAATTATGCTGGGTTAGCGTGGATAAGTAAGGTATGTATTGGTTGTGTAATTGCCAAACTGTTATATTAACAGTTTGGCAAAAAAATAACCAACTAATCATTAGTTTTTTTGCCAAACTGTTAAACAGTTTGGCAATTACATAACTAATGCACAATTACTTACCCCCGCTAACCCAGTATAATTACAGTTGAACACCCAAAATGATGTAAGTGCCTCCTGCCTGCCCATAAAAATTAATATCATAAAAACAGCTGTGTATTTTCAGACTTCCACATTTGGATGTAAAACTACCTTTGTTTTTTTTCATGAAAAAGTGTTTGCATGCATAAAGATGCATGCGAACACTCTTTTATGCAAAAAGAATATTGCTTTGCATCTTTAGACATGATCTTTAAGAAACTGTGCAGAGAGAATGGGGTGGACCAGCTTCGACAAGGGGTAGAACAGTGCCAAGTAGAGGGTGGAGCAAGCATTTTCCATCCATAGGCCTAAGTTGCACTTGAATATTGACAGGGATGAACTTTTGTCTAATGTGGTTGAGGAGTGTATTCCAGAGCAGTGGTCTCTGCGAGATGGATCTGTTCCTCCAAACCATTCTATTGATATTGCACAAGATATTTATATCCCATAATATAACATAAATAGCATGAATGATAGAATATAGCATGTTTTATGGTCACCTGTACCCCTGTACCCCTTACTACATATATACCATCTCCAAGATTGGCATTCTTGAAAGTTATGACACTTCAGTCTCATAAACAGGTAAACATCAAGTTCAACATTTCAAATATTTGATAAAAATAAATGGCTGTCATTTAGATATACTGGGAAATTACTGGGGGTGTAGAAATGCTATTTTTCTTTTTTATGCGTTTATTGAATCAACTTGCCAGTGGAAGTGAATTCCATGAATGTGTACTCATTGTTTTGTTTAACTACATATTTATAGACATAATAACAAAGACAAAATTCTAACACTTATGGTTTGATCAAACTTAGAAATGTGAGAGCATAAAAGCAAAGACATGGATAATAATTGTGTACTGCTGTTTAATATTGCATTCTAAATCTGCATTCATAGTAGAATTACGACAGAAGAAAAACAGGTTCAGATCTGATCAATCCACCCTCTGACTTAAGTAAGTAAATCTTTAAGGATTTATTCACCATACATACTGTCCTATCTACAGTATACTTACTATAACACCCAGCAGGCACTACATCTCTCTAGTGGAGATAATATCTGTCATTTCCAACCACAAATTGTATGCAGTCCTCTCCAACATTAATTGTGTAGCTATGGCCACAAGATGTCATTTGACTAATTCTCTTTTTACAATTGCATTAATGTCTGTACAACTGAGGATACAGTGGTGCATACTGCTTGTGGATCCACCTGCTATTTTAGGAACTATATCTAGGTTTAAATTAACATAATTTTTTTCTCTTTCTTTTTGTTGTGGTTATTTGCTATTTCCAATGTATGCAGTTAATTTATCCATTTATTCATTTTTTTCTGCATTTGAAAAATGTTATGAAATATTTTCTCAATATTTTGTTAGTTGAAAAATATATTGCTTAGTTATTCAGTGATTGTTTCACTTCCAAAATTGTTCTCCTTACCAGTTGAAATAACATAACTAGTTTCTTAGAAAAGTTATAAAAATGTGCAAAAGTTAAACACTATTTTAAACTCAAAGAGTAGACATATGAGCTGTCAATGTTGTTTGTCTTTTGGCTTTTCCCGGTTAGGGGTCGCCACAGCGGAACTCCGGTCCGCTAATGATTGGCAGTAGATTTTCACGAACGCCGAGGTGCCAGCTCGACTTCCAACCTTCAACGAAGGCACGCCTATTTACGCATGTCTTTCAAACGCCCATCCAACTGTGGGAAGGACATGTTGAGCTGTCATTAATTTCTCATTTATCTTTCCTAAAATAGTTGTGCAGTCTAGTTGCAAAACAACAACCACTTTTGTAAACTGGTAAAGTATTGATTCATAAGGTTTGTATCTTTAAGTAATTTAAGGCAATCTTATTTAAGTAGTCATTTCTTACCTATAGCATTTATCTCTCCACTATCGGAAACTTGAACTGCATCCAGCAGCAGCTGTTTGTCCACAGTATGTCCGAGATACAGGCTTCCAGCATACAGTAGAATATCTTTATGTTCCTAATTTAATATTCTGTATTTGCTACATCTAATGAAAGCATTTGCTCCCTTAACAAGAATTTCAGTCCTGAATGTCCATCACACTGTAATTCTCTGATTTGAAAATTAGCACAAACCAAGCCAAAAGTAAAGTAGAATCCTGCCCTCTCAATCCTTGCTAATTTCTCCCCGAGTTCTACAATGGTTCATTTTTTGTACTCTGCCCTTTCCCAACTTTAAGGATCCCTTTGTTGGTATGCTAACAGCAGCTTGGTTCAGACTCGGCCATATAATCATGATCTTTCCCTAGTTATTAAAAGGCCCCAAGTTCATATTCTCAACTAATATATCAGACTTGTTATCCTTTCCAACAAACATATCAGACTTGTTATCCTTTCCAATAAACTTATCTTTAGATTATTCCTTTATCACATAAGTATACTTGGACCACAATTTGAAATTCAATATACATGCTGACAACACTGTCTCTAAAGAGCATCAGCTTAGGTCTTCTGTAAAGATCTAGATAACTCATGGCACCTTTGATGAGATTTAGAATAACTGCTACATTCCTCCTCCCTTACAAGTCCCACTTTTATCCTCCCAATGTTCCTTGCCATACCACCTCCATGTTACAGAAACATAATCTATACCTCTAACTCTGGTTCTGGTTGTGTTAAAAAAGGGACACTTTTGAATGGATTTTCAAATGGAAACAGTAAATAATAGAAGCAAAGTCAAGAGAAGAGATTGACTTGTACGTTCTAGCCAGTGAAAAATCTGATTTTGAGGATCAAGGACGTGTACATAAACCCAGGAAAAATATTCAGTTGGGGAAAGAATAAAAATAAGAAAATGAAAATTTAAAAATATTTCCCCTAAACTTCAAAAGAAGGAAAAGCAACAACTTTAGATTACTTTCAATAAATATGAATGCTATTATTAATACCGTAAAAAGAAAAGGGCTAAATGTGATGATGTTTTCAAGTGAAGAAAGACTATAAACAGAAAAATTGTGGGGTAGAAACATAATATGAAACTTAGAAAGAGAAAGTTGTTCTGGAGTGGCAGCGTTGTGTTAAAAAAACAGTGAAAATACTAGATGTAATGCTGGTATGAATGGGAAGGTTAACTATTGTGGATGTGAAGTGAAGAGAACATGTTTACAGTATTATATAATTATATGCATATATAAATAGAGAGGAATGAAAGAATCTGTTTCATCAAATATTTGACTTTGTAGTGATTAGCATGAACATTATAACTGCATGGGGCTTTAATTGTGATTTAAGAAGAAGATGTAAAAAGAAAGGGAAAGATGTAAAAATAAAAACGGGAATTTATAAAATTTGGCAAAATAGCTGTGTGAGACAAGAGATACTGTCTGAAATTGTTTAATTAATCAGAAGGCTTGGGTGTAGCAGATGATGATATAGTTGTGACAGGTTTTTCAAGCCATTTAACAATATGGGTGGAGGTAATGTAAGAAAGGAGGTATATTAAAATAAGAAAAGCAAAAATAATAAATGAAAAATTATGGGATGTGATTGGAGAGAAGAAGAATCATATAACCGTGAAGGATTCCTGTAAAAACTGGTCTGAGTGGTCAACTGAACTTAAAGAGAAGTATAAAAAAAAGTTTTAGGTAACCATTTGAAATGTCGGAACTCGCTAGACTAAGTCCCGAAATGCGGAGACTGAATGGTCAAATGAACAGAGTAAGTCCATTTCTTGGGATATTCCCTTTTCTCCAAGGTACAGTGTTCTTGAAGTTGGTATATACAAGCTTGGAGGGTGGAGGTTTTTGCCCTCGACCCCCGCAAAAAAGAAGTCTAATGAAGAAGGATTTTAAAGATTCACTTTTCTCTTGTGTTTTTTTTTCAACTTGTTGACACTTGGCATTTCAAGTGCCGACATTTCAATAGGGAGCTACTTTTTCATTGATAGGATGATGTAAGAAATGTAGAGAAAGTGAAGTATGGGAAAATTAGACAATTTAGAAAATAATACAGGATAGTATTATGATATGGAAAACGAAATAAATAAAAGAATTCAAGAAAAAATTTAAGGCATTGCTGTTTAGGCAGAGATGATATTTACAAGGAAGGTAGTACCTGAATATTAGGGTAAAATAGTAAAGAAGGATATTAGTATAATGACAGAATTAAAAAAAATGTAAAGGAGAGCTGAATAGAACACAAGAACAAATTATGGGTATATCAGTACAGCATGTGGAAATATGTATAAGAGTATAAAAATGGAAAATAAAAGAGAGAATAGAAATAAAGAAATTTCCACAATGAGTTAAGGAAGATTTTGAAAAAAAAAATTTGCTATTAGTCATTTAGATGAAGTACTTAGCAAAGTAAATGTTGATTCTTTACCAGGCCCAGACGGTATAGGGTATGAAATGCAGAAGAAATGAATGTAGTAGAAAATATAGTATTTTGTAAATGCACTCAATGATTGGTTGAAGGAAAGGTTTGTTTTATGAAGAGTTTTGTAGTGGGTATTAAAGTTCATATGGAATTAAAATGAAAAGAATGGATCAAAAAAAAAACTGGAGCCCTATCAAACTAAATAGCACAGACTGTAACCTTTTTATAAGAATAATACAGAGGGGAGTGGAAGGAAAGATGAAGGATATTCTGGAAGAAAATATGTATCATATAAAAGAGAAGGAATGTCAAGAATTGCTCTTGATTGTGATTGAAACTGTGGATGATATAAGTAAAAGGAAGGATGTGAAACTATATGGTAGGTGATATTAGCAGGGCATTTCATACATACATACATATTTGGTGCTTTGTGGGATGTTATGGAGAAGTATGTAATAGGTAACAGAATTAGAAGAGTGCATATGTCAGCATATCAGAATATCAGAGTGAGAGTGTTAGTGAACGATTGGCTGAGTAAAGAAATCTACATGAGTACGGTATAAGACAAGGTTCTCCGGAATATTGTTTGCTTTGGTAATGAATACAATAGTGAGTGAAATAGCTTATAACATGAAAGATATGCTGCAAAAGGGGGTGGTGATAGCATTAGTTTTGACATATGCAGACAATATTATTGTAGTTACTAAAAACAAAATGACCCTGAATAAAAATAAAAGTGAGGGTAAAAGTAAGGGTTTGGGTGGGTGAAAAAAGTTTTTTTTGGGGGGGTGTATTTTTTTTCAATGAATGAAGTGCTTTTGCTAGGAATAAAATTTGAGAAAAAATATGTAGTTATGATGCAATGAGAGGGTCTGATGAAAGTAATATGTCTTCTGTAGAGGATATATAAATTAACATCCAGGAAACAGGTTTATCTGGTGAATTTGGTATTAATTGGGGAAATTAGTGTGTTTGTCAAATATTTACATGACTCCAGTAAAATATGAAAAGGAGGTTGTGCAATTGGTGTTTACTTTCATACCGGATTCAAGATTAAACCCAGTGAAAACAAGTGTGTTGTATGTGAGTGAAGATGAGGGAGAATTGGAGTTTTTAAATCCAGTTTTTTTTATTATGCTGCTTTAAATGGTATAAATTATTAAATTGTGTAAAGGAAGAGAATTTAATAGTGAGAATGCTTAAATATAAGCATTTGAGATGATGAGAATAAGAAAAAAGAGGGAAAAAAAGAATATGCAAATGTACAAATTATAAATGATCAAGAAAATATGCTAACATGAAGAGAAAGATAGAGAGATTTGGTATAATAATGTGATGAAACTATATTATGTAAATGGAAAATTTACCAAAAGAAGTGATTAAAGCCATTAAAATAAGGAAAATGTGGTAAACCAAGATTATAGAGTGTCAGGTTTTCTTGTGGAGAATGCTAATAAATACATTGTCAGTAAAGGGAAATGTACCATACAAAAGGAAAGTTGAAAGAGTGTGATTATTTTGTGGGAGGAAGAGACAGTAGAACATGTTTTTTGAAATGTAAAAAAGCAGTGAAACTCTGCAAACAATTGTGTGGTGAAAGATTTTGGGAATATTAATGACCTAAACAATATAGATAAGAATATGATTATATATGGATACAAGAACAAGAAAGAATATGGGAGAAGGCTAATTAATTTATTTTATTTAGTATGAGTTATTCAGACTGAAAGCTTGAATGAAATTTTGTTTAATGGGAAATGGATTTTGCCTGATATATTGCAAAAAATCAGATTATGGTTGGGGGGTCAGTTATGAAAGAATAGCAATATGTTGTGTTAACTAATGGATCCCTACTCTTTTCATCAGGTATCGTGAGATCTTTTGCATCCACCAGAGCCATCACCAACTCATACAGATGAGAATTCATTTTGACATCTCATCCAAAGTTCAATACCCAATCAGAAGTGTAGCACTACAGTGTCAGCAATAGAATCACTAGGTGTGGGAATAGAACCCACAGTCTTTTGTTCTTCCAACACCAAAGGCAAGTTAATTGTTGTACCACTGATACTACATCATAGTCAGAAGCTCTGAAACCAGTGACAAATCATTTTGACTCCTTATATTGTAGTGTTGTCACCTCACAGCAAGAGGTTCTCCCATTCGATTCTTGGCTGGAACGCCTTCTGTGTAGAGTCTGCATGTCCTCCCCGTGGTCAAGTGGTGTTTGAAAGACATGCGCGAATGGGCATACCTTTGTTGAAGGTTGGGCATCGGGCTGGCACCTCGGTACCATAAAAATAGACTGCCAATCATTAGTGGACCGGAGTTCCGCTGTGGTGACCCCTAACCGGGAAAAGACAAAAGAAAAACAACAACATATTGTCTCTTATATAAGCACAGAATGGAAGAAATATCCATTTCCATCATAAAAATATCTGTTATTTTAATGTAGTACTTATCACAATGTACTATTCCATGTCTGATGGAGGTCATGTGGTATTGCAACCATACTGGACCCTGCATTACTCCTATGACTGAAACCACAAGGTACCCTGGGAAAACACATGGCATGCTGCAACTCATAATTCCCCCCTTACAAATGTAAAATGGGAGCAATAGTGTCTGCCTATTTTTCTGCCACAGTTCTAACCCTTGAAATAATCCACAGGTCACAGCCCACACTTTGCCACAGATTTTGTTGTAGGAAAGTGCTGTTGGTAAGCTGCTGGGATGAGGCTGGGTGGTTTATTTGTGAGGGTGTTTGACCTTTGCAGCAGCTGTATGACCATGGAGTTGCTATATATGTAGGGAGGGCATGGGAAGGGCAAATCCCCATGTGCTGGTACATGGAACCCTACTCCAGTGGAAAAAAAAAACACAGAAATTCATAGACTGAAGATGGGAAATGCTACTCACCACACATCCAAGCACAATGTCCTTCCTACTACCTAGACAACATAGCCACCTAAGAGTGTTATTGACCCATTTTTTCCTACCCTGCCTGGCATTGTGTCCACATAACCCCATGGGTGGTTTAGCCCTTGGATGATTACTAATGAGACCAGAGTAGTGGTAGGTGAGAATTGAGCATCCAGTGACCATCCCTGTCACTTGGTGAGAAAGTGATGTGCAACCTTTCAGCTGTCTTCACTGTTCCTGCATGTCAAATATTAAATGAATTCAAAGCAAGACTACATGGTCCCCTCAGAACCCTCATCGTCTACTTACAATGCACTCCCTTCACTCATTTTCAACTAAACACTTGAATACTTGGACTAGCTTTTTGGTCCCCAGCAGGGAATAGTCTTGTGATGGAAGGCCACACTATCATCCAACCAAGTCAGCAGAGCTAACCAGCAGCCACTCTGTTCTAATTCTGTTGGCCAGATCCTCCAGTATCTGCTGGACTATCTGCACTCTATGTACACCAGATGTAGGGATAAAAATCTCTCTCCACAACATTTTGCTTTACAAACTTCCAATTTCTATTAAAGGTGTAGACTCCCTAAAAACAACTGTAGCAGAAACCACATTCTGTTTTATGGGCATTTCAAGGAACTTCCCTCGGGAGCACTGTGTACACAAGTCCACGATATAACCCCTGAGATACTTATAACTGTGACAAATCCCCAAAGACACTTCTGGGAAAGCAACAGGATGTCAGTCACCTCTACATTTCCCTACATCCATGCATGTTATTTCTTTACTCATATGGTTGCTAGGTGGTAGAGTTCCTTTACAGCAGCTGTTTCTGAACACATTGGGATTTATAGTATTCATACATATACATGGTGCAACAGAAACTTGATATAATTGTTTTTATTTCACTTATTTATTTATTAGTTGATTTATCATTTATTAACCTGGGAGTATACTTACTTGAAAGTCCATTTCAGCCACAATGCCATCCAAAGATAGTAAATTGTTGCATAATAGCAAGTGATACTCACAAAGAATACAATAATACATAATATTGTGTGAAGTTAATAGCAAGGGAAATGTACATTGACATGGATAGATTTGTTTATAATAGAATAATAATAATGTATATAAGATGTTGTATAGTGGGACAGAGGTGTAGAGTAATATAAATTAATTTACAAAAAACATTATGAATGAGCAATAGTTCAAATAACCCATAAAGGCAGAAGAATAAATTAATTGGTTAAATAACCTTACTAACCAAAACACTAATTATAAAAAAATCACAAACATTTTAAGCACAAGTGTGTGTAAGGTATATTAAGTTAAGAGAATGCAAAAAAGAACATTTCCTTACCTAAAGGAAATACAAAGTGTTCAGAAAAGTGAAGGAGTTTAAAAATAGGAGGAAACTATTTTAATTGTATGGAAGGTTAGATATGTGTGTGCTGGGGTCTACGTCATAACATTGAATTTCATAACATTGAGACCATAACATCGAAAATTCAAAACACTGAAAACCCAAAACACTGAAATCTCAGCATTGAAAGTGTGATTCATAACATTGAAAACTATATTGCACAAATAAATAATATCATCTCCACCTACAACAACACCTAACTAACAAACACACTTTCTACTACATTTCTGCAGGGGGACAAGCACGCCCAGTAAATTAAATATACCAACTCCAAGATCGCACTACAGTGGAAAAAAGTTAATTTCCTAAGGTTATAAGTAATGGCATTGGCTCCAGAGAAAAATTATAACCTCCCTGTACTCTTCCCTCATCTGGCCAATAATTGAGTACAATGCACCTTTTGGTCTATACCTTTCCAAGCACCTGCAGAAACTGGAGATACCACAAAGGTTTCTCTCAAGGAAAATGTAAGGTCTTCAGCATTTGTCCTATGTGAATTGTCTGAAATCACTGTCACTTTATTCTATTTCATACAGACTACTCAGAGGCTATCTCTACCTCGTATATAAGGCAATCTCTGATCTTGCTTTATTGAAAAAGATTGGATGGGTAACTGTAAATTCACCTTGAGGGTTCTGCCTGTGTCCCTTGTGGATAGATGCAATAGGTACTGATTGTGGAAATGAGGGTAGAATTTGGCTAGGCTTGTAAGGGCCCTAGGGGGTCTCGACCATATGTGGTTCGAACTTGTAAAAGTTCGATGATGTGATAGGAACCCCCATCAACATTATCACTAGCAACAATGACAAATACACTTTTCATAAGAGTACCATGGCTGCAAATTTAAAGATGCTGATTTTCATCCTGGCCACTACATGTTTAACATTGAATCACTCAAGAGTATGTCAGATTCTTCAGTCAAAATGCAGCTAAATGACATCATCTGCAAAAAGAGAGGGCATTTTCGGGTCCCAGAAAATGGACATTTCCCAGCTTCGCTGATGTTGGGTATCTAGTCCCTCAAAATGAGGATTGGGAGTCATCACATCATATACCACTAACCCAGCGAAACACCTAACTTTAATAAATTTCTATTTAATGCCAAGAATGTGACTACAGTTCTTGCTGTATTCATGCTGGGACTTGATAGCCTACAGCAATTGCTCAAATACCATATACTAACCTCAGGATCACATGCAATACATGCTGGGTTACGCAGTCATAACTTCCTCCATCTTCATTAACCAACTGCACATTACATCAGCAAACTAGAATGACTCCTACAAAACAACTGGCCAAGATGAAAGAGCTGGGCAGTAGTTCCAAGAGCTGGGTGAAATCTTCATTGCTCCTCCTGACTCCAAGGTTTAATGCCATCTCTTTACCCTTCTGCTGCAGGTTTTTCCAAGCCGTCTGAGGAATTGGACACACCATATAGTTGGTAGAAACATCTGTTGCTTTTTTTAAGTATGGAGATCACTTCCCCAATTTACCATTTCGAATGTGTTGTCCAACCTTCTGTGCAACATTAAAGAGGTACAAAATGCAGGATACCTCAATCCTTTCTGCTGCTTCCAATTCTTCCATCTGTATTTTATCTATACCTACAGCCTCTCCACAATGGAGGCTTCTGACGGCAGTGACTTCAGGTTCAGTGATATGATCCATTCCACCACAGTATTCAATCAATATTGTCTTATAGGAGGTCATGCCTGCTGGGTTTACTAAACGCTTATAAAGTTCCATGTACCTCCAGAAAATTTTCCCTCCAGTGGTGAGCACTTCATAATCCATGCTTTGCATAGCTTGTGCAAGGTCTTGTCTTCCCTCCTAAGATGAAGATTGGTTTTCCATAACCTGTATGAAGTCAATTCAAGGTCTTTCTCCAAGTGTCTCTAAACTCCACTCATTGTTAATGCAGCTTCCTTAACATGCCAGTACATCTCAGACAGCCACCCATGAGCACTGGTTATGAAATCCCATCAATTAATGGCTATTTTCCATCACCATTAATGCTGCCCATTGGGTCCCAGGGATGATAACCCCTTTCCACTACTCTGCTTATTATTTGTTTGAATATTGCAGGACTAATGCTGGGGTGATTTGTTCTAGAATAGCACCATAGGTGTATATAATGCTAAAACATGAAATTGTCGAGAAATATAAAAACTAGTATAAACCAATTTTAGAGATACATACTTATCGCAGGGGAGAGGGCTAAACCAGCTGGATTGACTAATGGGGATCTGAGTCCTTCCACACCATGACTCAAAAAATACTAACTCTGAGCCATTTAATTTTGCCATAGTCCCAGTTGTCTGAATCCACCTCACTCTTGTTTTCCATGCATTAGACACTGCACCCAGTCTCCAGGTTTGAACCTTGCAGTGGTTGAATTCAGAAGGTGCACCACAGTTTCAGCTGAACTTAAATAGGTAGTAAGGTGGACTCAAACCAAGCTTCTCTCCAGTTATATGTTTTGGCTGAATAGGAGGGTCTCTAGTAGGTAGGTTGATCTCTCAGTTGCAGGGAGCCATTTAAATCTCTTAGAAAATTGCAGTGGTGAGAACATGTGTATTCTAGCATTGCAAATCTGCATATTTTATTTTCTGCAGTCTGTAGTTCTGAGTATTATAAACAGAGTGAACAGCTAGCAAAAGTATCCAAATTTAAGTTTGTGATGGAGGACATTCCTAACCAGTGCTGGGTGTGCAGTTGGAGAGACTAGATAATGGCTTTACCATCTGTACTTCCATGCAGCTCTGTAACTGAGATGTAAAATAATTCCAGTAACAGCTTTACTACCTTTTATAGCTGTATAGTATTTCATAAACAGTCAGTATAGACCACGTTGTTGAAGGAAGCCCAAAGTTTTATCAAAGTAGTTTTGGGTATATTAACAGAAGTAGAGGGATTTAGCATTTACAAAATGCTTATATTAACATGCAGTATAACTCATTCCTAAATTCATCAGCTATATAAGTTTACAAAATTGTACATATGATTATGTTACAGGGGCTTATTGGTGATTGTGCAATTTGGATATTATCTATTACTGGAGAAAGTGCCATGGGTTTCCAATCAACTTGTTACCTACCAATAAATACCGTAGAAGCACTTCAAAGAAGGGATTTTGATTTAGTATGCTGTCTAAAGAACAGGACGTTCAGCACTTCAGTACTCCTCTGAATACTACATTCCAGTATTGCTATTTAAAGTCCCAATTGTTTCACCAGAACTTAGAACCATCCAGCCCAGAATCAGATGTGCCAGCTTCTGCAGCAAGGTATTTCAAGCCAAAGGGCTGGAGAGCTTGTCAGACATTCACCATTTTCCTGCTAAGCTAAGCACAGTGCTTTTCGACACTTGTCATCATTACACATATTTTGTAGGCAGTTGGCAGAACATTTTGTGATTAACATCCATTTGTTGAACTGCCGTTTATGAAAAAAAAAAAAACAGATAACTGAGTTGTCAGTTCCACAGATGAGCATTCATTGTCTTGTATATACAATAAAAGAAAAATACAGTACATTTAAGTGGGGAGTTTGGAGATAAGAGCACACAATGCATAGGGCTTTTTGTTTTGGACAAATACAAACAAACTGTGTAGAGGAATTCACTTTTATTTTATTTTCTTTCACAGAATGCCAGTTCTATGAATTATTCTAATAATACTAATATTAAACATACTTTTTAAAGGATTTTAGTGTAATATATCACTTGCAAACACAGTACCACAAGTATCTCATGTATACTGAAATTTGTTTCTTATGTTTTAATGCCATAAATTGCTCTCTGTACCTGTATGCATCTTCTTTGTAATCTTAATATTTTGTCTGAGACTGAAAAACCTGACCACAATAGCAAATGAATTGCTTTATCACTTGAGAAAACAAGTTTTGATTGGAGTGAAAAAAAAAAAGCTATTGCCTCTAGTACTGTTCAAGTAGCATTTTGTTTGTGATGCAAATACTCGATTTATTTCTCATATATTTGTCCTTTCTTACTCTTTCAGGAAATGGATATATAGAAGGCAAGGAATTGGAGAATTTCTTTGAAGAGTTGGAACGTGCACGGAGAGGTGCTGGACTGGTAGGGTTGCTTTGAATGTGAATGTTTTTTTTTCCAGTGTAAAATTTGAGAATCATGCATAGTTGTCTAGTAACAGAGGATAAGAACCTACGTAAAGAAAGGCTTGAGGGTGATAGCACTTCAGATAGCAGAAGGTCAGATCCAAATCATCTGCAGAATCACTTGTCTGCCCAATATCTACATTACATCTAAGTATATGGGTTTAATCTGTTATGTAATTTCTCATACATATGTTCAACTTGTCTTCCATGATATTTATTTTTAATCCTGCAAGTCTGTTACCACAAATTCTGCATAACTGGTATATGTCAGCCAATCACACAACAATGTACATATGAGTCCTTCACAGCTTTCTCTGTTGTATTTCCATCTGCTTTGATGTTTAGCCAGTCATTTGTTCTATATCATCATGGTTTCACAGATTCAATATGCTTGCAGTTTATTGGCTGTAAAACTTTATATTCTTATCTTATTCCATTCTAAAGGAATGTTTCAGCATGCTGTATATACAAGTCCTTACTGTAAAAGGTTTGTGCTACAGAATTCTTAAGAAAGAAAATGGCATGGAGTGGTTAAAAAGCAGGAACATGGGTAGTACGAAGCTACACAGATTCTTAAATACTATACAGCAGCCTACATATCCACAAGTGGTGTTCTCTGCTGTGCAAACCTACCTCCTGAGTGCTTCTTGAAACCATACTCATGTACCTAAGCCAGACTTTCTCCCAGCTCTACTTTTATTTATTTATTTATTTGTTTGTTTGTTTGTTTGTTTATTCATTCATTCCTATTTGAAAACTGAGAGAGAAAGACATTAAGCCAGAGGACCTTCACTGAGAAAACTTGCTTGTGAATTATAAAACCGATCTAGTATAAGAAGAATATTTCCCAGAGGACCTGTCAATTGTTTGAATTAAGGAATGATTGAACCACAAATTATCAAACTCAGTACATCAAATGCCAACACAATCAAAACATAACAGAATGCAAAAGAAAGGCAAACAGTTTCCTGCTGTAATCTGCTAGCTCTACCACTAATTTCAGACGTAATTTGTTTGAATATTGGTAATGTTAAAGAAATGGGTCTTCCAAGGTAAGGTGTAGGGCTGGTGTTAGGAGAAGTGGCAGGGTAAGGGTTAGTATATATTACCAAGGTGGACCTCTCATCAATACGTACTAACCCTGCCCCCTAACCCCAATCCTACACCTTATCTTAGGAAAACCCTTCCTGTAACACTACCACTACACAAGACAACTTGGACACACACACACACACACACACACACACACACACACACACACACACACACACACACACACACACACACACACACACACACACACACACACACACACACACAAAAACACTTCATCTAACCCCTCTAACCTAAACATCAAACATGCTCACATGCCCTCCTACAATCTAGCCCCCTAACTATCCCTTATTTTAACCCTAACCCATTAACACCTGCACACACATTCCAGCCCCTTACTCACACTCACAAATCCATCATCCTTCTACCAACACTGACAACACTCCACCAAACAGGCATTCGACTGAGCATTCATTCATCCATGTATGCCTACTCTCATATCCTTGGGATGAAATAAACATTTAATGTAAGGACAGTAACCGTAACCACAATACCTAGATTTCAGTTTACTCTGAAATGTAAAAATAAATGTAGCTTGCAGTCTTACTAGCAATAGTAAGCAAGTTTATATAGATGTAATATAGCAGTACATATGTAGAAAGAATGACACAGCAACATATTACCAAAGGTAGCCATCACACAAACTTTGTACTCTTCATCAAAAATGTACATAAATAAAAATTCAGATAAATGTTCAGTATACCAGAATATTTCAGAGAGACAGCATGTATACCATGGCTTTAAAATTAATAATGCTTAGTGAAGATTAAGCATATTATTTAATGCTCTTATAATTGCAGAGATCTATAGATTTTAGGTGTGACTTCAGCCAAAATTTAGAGGTATGCCTTAAGGTGTAGTTTTACATGTTGGATGGCAAGACTTCTACATTTTGGACATAAAGAATCACTACTTATTTACTTATTTTTCATTTGCAAAGAGGTAAATCCATTGGTCCAAACACTCTTTTGACACAGCCTAAACCACAGACAAAAACACAAAGAAGAGTAACTATATATTAAAAACTCCCAGTATAAGATACAGCTGTTAAATCTGAGCTGCATCAATATATGTACATAATAAAAAACAAAAAGTGGAACGAACACTCCAAAACAAACTTCAGCTCACTTCAATGAATTTTAATGGAATAAAACCACAGAGTGAGGGCTTTCATCTTACAAACAAAAAAGATTTGATCAGAGTAAGTCTGCCATTAAAAAAAATTAAATAAAAACAATTCATCCAATCACATTTAAACTAGAAGAATAAATTATGATGTCACTCAACTGCCAAGTGCAATTTCTTAAAGAACCAGTCCTGAAACTTATAGTTGTTTTACATAGAGAATGAAGTACAGCAAACTCAATCATATACAATATTTAACACTGAAAATTGTGTTCAAATTATGGTAAAAAATCACATTAAAGCTGCGTTCATCTTTAAAATGCTAGAAAGAGAAATTGCTTCATTAATGCCTGGAGCAGGAGCTGCATTAAGCCTAAGTTGCCAAGTTAGTTCTTTGAACTCAAGTTGTGTGTCTAAATCCCCACTGAGATTTGTCACTATTATCCAGTCTATAATAAAAAAACAAGATTTTTTTTGTATTTAGGGCAATTCAAAATATGTCTAAATAAGGCATTGGTGGTTTTCCTTTTCTTTATATCATACATATATTCATGGAGCCTGTCCTTATACTTTCTCATTGTTTTCCCTATGTAAAAAGCATCACAGGAGCTGCAGGTAGCCAAGTATACTGTATGTCTAGTGTTGCAGTTGCATTTCCCTGGACATGGGATAATTCTATTAGCATTTTCAGCTGCAACATATGAATCTTCATTTCTATATCTGCATATTTTGCAGGTCCCACATCTACACAAGAACCATTAGCCACCATTGATTTCATACTACTAGTGGGTAATTTTAAATCTTAATGTTCTTTCCTTTAGAATACATTATCACTGGTGCATTTGCTATGATATTTTTTTATCTCTTCAGAAAAAACAATGTCCCAGTTCAGCCTCACTATGTTAATATCTTATTGCTGAAAAATACAGAAAGAATGGGAGTGGATGAATCAAACATGCCCTTGCTCATACAGTTGTATCCCCCATAGTATTTATAGTGCTTGATTTAATCCTTAAAGTAGGTAAAAATCTGCCGTGATGCTGGTGTGCCACCTCAGCTCAACTGTTTCTAAGTAAATAGGTGGATTATCTACATTCAGTGAACATTGCAATTAGTTGATATATCTCTTTTTTAAAAGTACTGTCATCAGAAATTAAATGGGAAAGCCTTACCATTTTTGTACCTCTCAACGGTACAGATTTTCGCAGAATGTCCAGATTTTTGGCTCATATTTTTGGCCTGTTCCTCTTTTTTCCTGGCAAATCACTGGGATGATCTCAGGATTGTAGTCACTAAATAATGACATACACTTGAGTTTCAGACTTCAAATCCTTCAGAAAATGTATATTAAAACAAATCATGTTACTCTAGCAACTTTCTTATAAGAGCAATATTTAAAATATGTCCATATTTGTACCCCCATTTTGTCAAGCTTTGTCCAGATTTTTTGCATTAAGAGGTTGAAAGGTATCCTTTTACTACTGACTTCTTTTGGTAGAAAGGATGGCAGTTGTCAGAATGGAGATATCTGTTTGAAAATGTCTCCTTTCTATATATAGTGGAAGCAAAACACTGATTTGCTGGGTCCTTGTCCAAGGGCACCTGAGGCCATCTTGTCTTGTCTAGCCCCTGTGGCAGCTTTAACAATTAAAAATAAAACTCTATGGTGGTGGCAGCATCTTGCATCTTCTTTAAGAAGGACACATGATTACAGGTAAGGAAATTTTTCTTGTTTTTCTGCTCACATATGCTGGGTTCATGTTTCTGATATGCTGCTGGGTGTGTGGATGCTTCTGATATGCTGCTGTGGAGGTATCTGTGTGTGTTTCTGATATGCTGCTGTGTGTGTGTGTGATCCCCCAGTTAGGTATACCTGGTGGTTAGTGTTACTCAGGCTCAAACAATGTACCTTAGGTACAAGAAACAAGAGCCTGAATTCTCAACCCATACCACCACTTGTGAACCAAGCAGTTGAGTCCATAGCTCTCAACTGCCCAGATTTTCACAGGATATTTGGTTCATACTTTTGGTCTGTTCCTCTTAAAATGTGTGGTTTTCTGGCAAATTAGTGAGAACTGAATTCACTAAATAATGATAGCCCTTTAAGTTTCAGTCTTCCTGTCTTTCAGGAAACACATGGTAATGCAAAACACTTTATTTTAGCAACTTTTTAAGATTATACAAGCAATATTTAAAATGTGTCCCTGGTTTTGGACCTTTGCCCCCCTCCCAAAAAAATACATTTTGGCTTTTTTCAAATTTCTTGTGCTGCGAAGTTGAGAGATTTAGTTAAGTGTCAAGTGGATTTTACAAGGAGCTGAGAGCTTCGGGGGAAGAGAAGTTTAATGCTGCCTATACCAAGCCTGCTTGCATTGTTAGTAGTACAACAGGTAGTATACTTGCTTTTGATGCAGAAGGCTGTGGGTTCTACTCCAACAGTTTGCAGATGGATCGCTGATGCTGTACTGTGTTGTACTTTAAAGGGAGTGGATGCGGCAGTCCTGTGAATGTCCTCCTTTGGTGGAGTTACCTAGTAACTATGAACCTGTTATCAATTTGCCATCCATTCCCTATTGCAATATTACTAGATTAACATTTTTTTAATGTAATATAAGCAATTTATTCTTCAAGGCCAATAGGCACTTTATTTGTAGATGAAACAATGAAATATAAAGTTGTTTGCTAGCAGCAATCTCTTCATTAGTTACAGATCTCTTTAATGTAGAATTATTTAGATGAGTTTACTTCTGCAGAGATTTTGCATATTTACTGATATTGGTGGATTATAATGACAGACGTTTGAGTGGCCTTTTATGGCTGAAATTTTCTGAAATTGGTAGTTTTGTCATTATTGGTTCATACATTTTGTTTCATTGCTCACTAGAAGACTGTTCAAAACTACAAATTTAAAACACATTCTAACAAGTGGTACTATATTATACAAGGAGTATAATTTAGTACAATCAGAAAGGTGAATCAAAGAATGCATACAAGTATGCATGGCCTTAAAAATGTGTAAGGAGCCTATGGTTTGAAAACAACCCAGAGGTAAGTTAGTCCTCCACTGGCCAGATGCAAAATGAATGCAGGTTTTCATGCCATTTCAATGAATGTGAGTTTCAAAGGCAGAGAAGTTTACTGCTCATGCTAAGTCTGTTTTCATTACAAGACTGTATTGTTTGTTTAGCAAATGGCTCAGTGTTTGTGCTATTTTATTTCAATTTCTATAATAATTGTAGAAGCAAATAAAAAACAGTATGTACACTGGCAGGTTTGAACAGTGTTTATGGTAACTGAGGAGAAATAGTCAAGTAATGGAACACTGGAGTGACTGGGGAGGGGGCTCCTGCTGGACCGTCAGGGGTTATAGACTATTCATTCAAGTAAAACAAAGCTCATCCCTGTCCATATTCAAATGCAACTTCGATCTAAGGATGGGTAATAGAAAATGTACTCCAGGATTGCCCCTCATGCCACTAATGGATAGAGGCAGTTCTTAAATGCTGCATCCCTTACATGGGTCCCCTCAAATTATCTATTGTATGATCACAGTTGTTCTCACCAGGGCTAATGTACAATTATCTGCCATGAGTTAGTTAAGATCAATCAGAAATGTTAATTCAAGCAACAAAAGGGAGCTAAGCTTAAAATGTCCTCCAAGTGAACCTATGTTGTGGTAGCAAATAGTTTTAAAAAATTGCCCTTTTTAGATAACTAAGTACCCCACTCACCCTTCACCCTCCCCCAGCCTTCAACAGCTTCTGGCGCCTCTCTCTTTGTCCAACCTGATGTCCAGATAGTTAACACTACTCAAGCCAATTTTGTGTTTATGTGAACCTCAAGAAAGGAGTAGAATTTTTTGCCACAAAGTATAAAAGGATTCCCATTGTTCAGTGCTTCCTTTCCACAAAATGAGCACATCATCCAGGAACCTATAATGCCTGTGAACTAAGGAAAGAAAATGAGGGGTGCATACTGTCTTTTTCTCCCACATGGGTAGTACAATATTGATGTATACAGGGGCACACACAGCCCCCATTGTGACACCTGAAATTTGATGGTAGTATTCCCCCTCAAAAAATACATAGTTGTTGTTCAGTGGTAAATGAAGTAAGATAGTTACTACACGTACTTCTTGGGTTGTCAAAGTGGAATGATCAGATAGAAACTCGTGAAACCACTCAAGGCCTATATCATGGGAGATTACAGAAAGCAAATCCACCACATCAACTGTAATAAAAATGACATTCTCATCAAAACCAACAAGCTAAAGTTCTATAAAAGATGCCACGAGTCCTTTAAAATGTGTCTTTTAGATTGCAAAACTGTCTTACATTTAAAATCGACAAACTTTCCCAGTTGTTCAGGTTTGGCTACTTTTGCTGACACAAATGTTCTCAAAGGGGTGTCTGTTGTACACTTGTGTATTTTTGGGATGCTAAATATTGACAGTATTTTTGATTTGTTAATATTCAGGTATTCTCACTGGTCATGTTCAATTTTCCTTTGTAAAACTATATCAATCAACAGAAAGTCTAACTTGGCATAAGCAATGTTTATCTAGTTGAGTGAAACTCTTGTTGCATGTACTCTCATTTGACAACAGCTGAAACATTTTTGCAGTGTAATCAATGCTATACATTATGACTGCCCCCTACCTTTGTCAGGTTTCATTATTCTTAAGCATTTATCACTTGTTGATGAATTTAACATCCTCCTTTCGTCATAGGACAGATTGTCAGAAAAAACATTATTTTTACTGTACAGGTTTCTAAACTGCCCTTCACATTTTTTTTTTCAAACACAAAAACCCAAGTGTTTGGGGATGGCATAAAAGTGTTCTTTCTGTGTAAGGAAAACTTATCATTACTAGCAGTAGACACTTTATCTGCAAATAACATTTTCAAATTCAGGTTTCTGGTAAATAACTTTAACTGAATAATGCCTTGCACAATATCTAAGTTAAAACAAGCGATAAAACTAAATCCATTTTTAAAAACAGACATTCCAACATCTGACAGAATTACATTAGACAGGTTAAAAATCTTAAATGAGTCTTGAATAAAACCATATGCCAGTTCATTGCAGCCATAAGTACATGTCAATTACTCATGTTTCTGCCCCTGCCCTGAAAGTTCACAAAACTGTCCCTCGTCTGGGATCTTGGATCTGGTCTGAAGCCATGATTCATGTGGTTGTGCCTGTTGGCCATTCTCTGGGATCTCTGCACTTGGGACTGATGTAAAAAAAAAAAAAAAACACTGTCATTCTTAACAAAATCATCAGTTGCTTCATCAAAATTGTCTCTGTTTTCAGCAGTTACATTTGTACACCTTTGTCCCACCACTGGATATGCCCTCCCCTGCTCATATTCAGACTTGGCCTATTGTAGTTTGCAGACTTTACAAGTTTTGTTTTTTTTAATAGCCTCATCAACTTTGTGAAAGACATCATTACACAACTGCTTCATGTTAGAAAAAGGTAAGTCATTTTGATAGTCTCATTTATTAATGAGCATGTTTAAAAGTGTAATACCTGTATCATTGAAAAGTTTTACAAACTCCAAGTGAAACGGTGAATTAAACTCCAACCCATTTAGACACGTCCATACACGAAGGCCCTTTGGCACCTGATTAATTTGAATACATTCAGTAAAATAAGAATTCTCCAGCTGCAGTTTTTTTAATCTTAAGCAGTTTCTTCTCAAATTCTGTTAATCACGATGTAAGAGAACGATCATTCCAGTCACCACCAGTAGAAAAGGAAAACCTGGAAGAATGCAGCCAGACTTCAAAATCAATGGCTACATCATTAACAGTTGGTGCTTGGTCATCAATGACCTTTAACTGATTGGTTGCTGTGTTGCCACAAGCAGCAACCTGTGCATAAGTGCAAGGAATCTGTGAAAATAGCGCCTGACTGGGATTAAATAGTCCGACTTCACTGACACTTGCAGGAAGAACTTCAGGCAGGGGGGAGTCACATATTTTGAAATTTGTTGTATTAACAGTGTAAGATCTCTGGGCAAACTCATGTTTAAATGAAACTGGTAACTGGAACAGACTTGTACATGGAGAAGTAGTGAAGAAGTGCCCATCCAATACCACTAGTAACTGAAAAACAAACTTCAATTAACTGTTTGTGTCTTTCGGCTTTTCCCGGTTAGGGGTCGCCACAGCGGAACTCCGGTCCGCTAATGATTGGCAGTTGATTTTTACATGCCGAGTTACCAGCCCTGACACACAACTTTCAACAAAGGTACGCCCATTTACACATGTCTTCACGCAGAAGATGCTCTAGCTGAGAATCGAACCGGACAGCATCTTACTGTGAGGCGACAACGCTACCGCAGCACCACAAAATAAAAAATATAAAGTGGAATGGACACTCCAAAATAAACTTCAATGCACTTCAACAAATTTTGATGGAATAAAACCACAGATTGAGTGCTTTTGTCTTACAAACAAAAATACTTCATCAGGGTAACAGTCTGCCATTAAAAAAAAAATTTAAATACAAACGATTCATCCAATCACATTTGAAATAGAAGAATAAATTATGGTGTCACTCAACTGCCAAAAAGAACCAGTCCTGAAACCTACAGATGTTCTTCGTGTTTCACTGTTGCAGTAATCACACTTGGGTTATCTGCCTGCAGGTAGCCCTCAGTTGGCCCAAATACCAGAGTCTTGGGATTTCTGCATCGGATGTTGTCGCTTCTTCCATTACGTCAGGTCGTCAGACGTATAAACCATGCAGCCGACGTCATTACATCAGCTTTTCTTGCCAAGCGGAGCCCGAAGCAGAAGTAGTTCGCAAGTGCCGGCCGGCCGCCTCCTGAAATTTCAGACCTGAAGTCTTCTAAAGGATAAATACCCCGTTGGGGATCCTTTTTTCTTACTCTAATCAGTGTCAGAAAAAATTAATAATTGTCTTGCCTGTGGAAAGCAAATACCTCACAGAGATTTTCATTCTTACTGCGTCACCTGTTGAAGCCCAGACCACGATGTTCCTCGCTGTCAGTTTGTGCCCTGTTCAATGCCTGAACTATTCATCATCTGTCTATTTTTGTCGCTAAATTCTTTTGCTCTCATTCTCTGTATTCCAAAATGGCTTCGATAAGCCATCCAACTACCGATCTTTAGAAAAAAACATAAGGATAAAGGCAGAGACAGAGGGCATAGGTCCAAAACTACCGACGATGCTTCCATTAAGCTCATCACCAGTCCGCCGGTACTCAGTGAGGCTCTTTTGCAGCCCCTGATACCCGCTTCTACAGAATCGCAGGCCTCTACTGAAACCTATTCAGAGTCCAGTATACCGCGAGATGCTTCTTCGACTATGGAATCTGCAGATGTCTCTGCCTTGGATGGGTCCGGAGCCGCTGTGTAGGCACTGGCTTCTGATCTTCAGGCCTTCCGATGTTCATATTAAACTGACTACTTAGTTTCAAACCAAAAATACTGAATTTCTCAGGCCCAGAGTTCACACTATGCCTAGGAAACTGATGACCAAAGCGCATTCTCAGAGCCCCATGCCACAGAAACAAATGCTTAGAATGGCTGAAGACCTTATTACCTTAATTAGGGGAAGCCAGCCTTCCCCCCTCTAAAAGACCAAGAACTGATTTTCCTTCTGATTCTTCAGATCTTGAGTCCGATGACTTTGACCCTTCTGATTACCAGGACATACCTTTATCTACCTATGAGGATTCTGATGCAGAGGATTCCATTCCCTCTGCTTCCACACCAGAGGATTTTTTTTCGGTGAAACCCTGCATACCCTCAGAAAGCATTTCTGCTGGGAGTGCCAGGACTACCCACAGTCCAAAAAAAAACTCAGGGAATTTTTAAACTTGCTTCAGCACAGGCCTGTAGCTATCCATCCTGTTCTGGAATTTGTAGATGATGTTTTTATGGAATCCAGTCTTACCCCTGATACTTCGCCAACAGCTCTCAGGAAACCTAACAGGTACTACACAGTACCTGACTTTCACAAATTCCTATTTAAGAATCCTACTGTGGATCCAGAGACCATTTCCCAGGGACCTAAAGACATTAAGGCTACTACAGCCAAAAACCCTACCCCTTCAGACAGGGATTCTAGGGCTTTGAAACACAGATCCCCTGAATCTGGATAAAGTAACCAGCGATAAAAGTATAATATTCCAAAAAAGACAACAACTCGTGGGAATACACAAGGCAAAACAACACTTTAATACAGACATGTCTGAGGAAGCAGAGAGGACTCTGTGAAAGTGCTCACATGTTTTATATTTTTACTATTTTGTATTAAAGTGTTGTTTTACCATGTGTATTCCAACGAGTTGTTGGCTTTTTTGGAATTTCTAGGGCTTTGGACAGGTGGAGTAAGAAGGTATACACCTCTGCTACTCTTGCCATCAGGGCTTTAAATTGCCAGTTTCACATGTTAAAGTATCAGCAACATATTATGGAACTAATTAAATAAAAAATTATGTTGATCTCTGATTGTGCAGAGCATAAAGATTTTCAAGACTTAATGCATTCTACTAACCAGGTTGGAAAACATACTTTGCAATGTGGTTTTGATGCCTTAGAAGCATCTTGCAGGGCTGCTGTCACTGGGACTGTTCTTAGAAGGCATGCTTGTCTTAAGGAACAAATCTTGCCAGACCATGTCAAAGAAAAATTACTAGATGCTCCATTAAACCAAGAATGTCTATTTGGCACTAAAGCAGAAGAAGTCCTCAAAAAATGGAGGAAAAAGCTAAATCTATGCAAACTGTTAAAGATTTCCTACAGGTGCAGCCACCTAGATTCTGTAGGCATTGGCCTTCTAAAAACTGGTATTTCCCAGTCCCTCCCAGACCTTCTCAGTCCAAACCCAGGTGCAGCAGACCACCAAGACTACAGTCTCAAGCTATGCACAGATCTATTCAATTTAGTGCTCCCACCTCAAAATCAGAGAGTAGTAAGCCACCATCCTATGGAAAAAGTTTACAATGACTTGTCTTTCACCCTTCCAAGCCTTGCCCAAGTACTTGCACCCTTAGGAGGAAAACTAACCCTGCATGCAAAAAACTGGGAGTACATTACCCAAGACAGATGGGTTCTGAACATTTTATCCCAGGAATATAGATTCTACTTCCACTCACTGCCAACCCCAAGTGGATGGCCAGACCTCCCCCCATACCAGGGAGCAGAGACCCAAAAGCAAGTACTTTCTCTTCTCAGTATCAAGGCTATTCAACTTGTCCCAGCAGAGCAAAGGGGACAAGGTTTTTACTCCAGACTGTTTCTGGTATCCAGAAAAGAAAACTCTTGGTACCCTATCCTGGATCTGTCTATTCTCAACACCTTCCTGGTGGTTCCAAGATTCAAAATGCTTACGCTCCAACAGCTGCTTCCTATGCTAGCCAAGGACTCCAGGCTAGCCACCCTGGACTTAAAAGAAGCTTATCTGCACATCCCCATAAGGAAATCTTGCAGGAAATATCTACATTTCAGAGCATGCTCTATGCACTACCAGTTCTCTGCACTTCCCTTTGGCTTATCTACTGCACCCAGGGTATTCACAGAATGCCTAGCTCCAGCCATTGCATATTGCAGGCAGAGAAAAATTCAAATTTACCCATACTTGGAGAATTGCCTGATTCAGGCGGATAGCCAGGAATTGCTACTTCAGCACCTGACATTTGTAAAGAGACTTCTAACTTCACTGGGGTATACCATCAATGAAAAGAAACCACAACTGGTACCCAGCCAAAAGATTGTATTCCTAGGAGCAAGCTTGAACACAACTTCCCAGATGGCATTCCTCACTCCAGAAAAACAGATTTATTTGGCAAACTACTTCAATCTACTGGCCACCCAAACCCAGCTATCGGCAAGAAAAATACTGCAAACCCTATGGTTCATGGCCTCTTGCATTCTACTAATTCCATATGCAAAACTGCATATGCGGAAACTTCAATGGTATCTAAAAAGTCACTGGTGTCAACATTCTCAGGACCTGGAAACAATGATTCCGATCATTCCTTGCCTAAGGACAGAGTTTCTTTGGTGGGAAGAAGCCTGCTACCACAACAAGGGACTCCTTTTCACTCAACCTCCCACCACCCAAACCCTAACAACAGATGCATCAGTCTATGCACGGGGGACTCACATGGCAGGAAAATGCATTCAAGGCAAATGGAGCCCAAAACAAAAGCACCCGCATATCAATCAGAAAGAAATGTTAGCTGTACAGAATGCACTGACAGCCTTTAAATACCTTCTTCTTCCAGAGCAACTATTGATAAAGACAGACAACACCACAGTTATGTTGTACATAAACAACCAGGGGGGAACCCATTCCTACCCACTCTGCAGGTTAGCCATGGTTCTGTGGAAGACAGCCTTGAGCAATTAAGTGCACCTGCAAGCTCAATTCCTGCCAGGCAAACTAAATTCACTGGCAGATGACTTAAGCAAAAATCTAATGGACCCACACGAGTGGAAACTGGAACCCAAATCATTCAAGCTTCTGATCCACAGGTGGGGGGCACCAGAGATGGACCTCTTTGCTTCCCTGCAGAACTATCAATTGAGCAAATATTGCACCAGGACTCCCCACAGCCAAGCATGGAAAGTGGATGCCCTGTCCTTTACATGGGAAAACCTCTCGATCTATGCCTTTCCCCCTCTGCCCCTCCTCCTGAAGGTTCTACTAAAGATCAAACAGGACAAGCCAAGGACAATTCTGATTGCACCAGACTGGCCACGCCAGCACTGGTACCCACTTTTGCACAGTCTGACAGTGGTGCCATCATGGCACCTGCGTCAGATCCATTCCCTGCTGTCTCAGCAGGAGGGCCAGATTTTCCATTCTCAGCTGCAAACCCTGAACCTAGCAGCCTGGCTCATCCCCTGAACACTTCACCAGCAACCCTTGGTAAACAGGTGCTGGATGTCATCCTTGAGGCAAGGAGGCCTAGTACTAGGAAATCCTATTCAGAAAAGTAGAAAAGATACTGTTCTTGGAGCCAGTCTCAGGGAATGGACACAACCGTGCCCAACTTACCTCAAATCCTAAATTACCTAACAGAACTGCTCCACAAAGGCCTATCCTTCTCTTCAATTAAGATTCATGCCTCTGCCATCTCAGCTTATTACAATACTGAGCCACCCCTCTACTCTCACCCTCTGGTCAAACAGTTCCTGAGAGGAGCCAAACATTTAAGACCCCCAGGAGAGCTCCCACTCCAGTCTGGGGCCTTACCTTTGTACTGGGGAAGCTCACACTTCCTCCCTTTGAACCTGCTGCTGCAGCAGAGTTAAAATTCCTCTCTCAGAAAACAGCCTTACTTCTAGCCATCACTTCAGCAAGAAGAGTGTCTGAATTGCAGGCCCTTATGGCAGTGGAACCCTTCATTATCTTCCATGTGGACAGGGTTTCCCTCAGGACTAACCCATCATTTCTGCCCAAGGTGGTATCTAGTGTGGCTTTAAACCAATCCATTCATTTGTCAACCTTTTTTCCCTAATCCTCAGAATAACGGGGAAAGGATCTTGCACTCCCTGGATATGCACAGGCAGCTTAGGTTCTACCTGGACAGGACTAAACCTTTCAGAAAATCTGACCAGCTGCTAGTCGGCTTTGCTACAGGGGCAGAGGGCAAGGCCATTTCAAAGCAAACCATTTCTAAATGGATAGCACACTGCATCAATTTCTGCTACAAACACCATAGAAAACCTACCCCACAGGAGATCAGAACTCATTCCACTAGAGCTACCTCGACCTCTACAGCATTTCTCAGGGGATTCCCTACCAGGGACATCCTGGAAGCTGCAACCTGGAGTTCTGTACACACCTTCACCTAGCATTACCACTTACCCATCTTTTCTAAATCCAGAGCTGGATTTGCCACAGCTGTCTTACAAGTCCTGCTAGCCAGCCCTAATGCTTCTTGACTGCCTCCACCCTTCCTCAGCTTTGGGAATCAACCCAAGTGTGATGACTGCAACAGTGAAACATGAAGAACATAGTACAGTTGTGTACACTTACCATAAATGTAGCTGTTTGAGTGTATTCACTGTTTCGGTCCTGGTTACCTTCCCTTCAGCCCCCTGACTTCTCTATACTTTCTACCTATCCTTTTTTTTGGCCATATCTTATAACAGTGGTATTTACTTTTAACTGGGGGAGTTCCACACCATGTAATTGCCTCCTATTTCGAGGGCTCCTGACATCTGGGGCAAGAAAAACTGATGTAATGGTGTTGGCTGCATGTTTTATACCCCTGACTACCTAACGTCATGGAAGAAGCGACAGCATCTGATGCAGAAATCCCAAGACTCTGGTATTCGGGATATATATGTACTCAAAAGTTTTCCTGGTATCCAGGAAAGACAATTCCTGGCATCCTATCCTGGACATGTCTATTCTGAACACATTTTTGGTAATCCCAAAATTTAAGATGCTAACTCTTCATCAGCTGCTTCCCATGCTAGGCAAAAATGCCTGGTTGGCAACACTGGAAGCTCCAGTCATTGCATTTTGCAGGCAAAGAAATATTCAGATATGCCCATACCTGGATGATTGTCTAATTCA
>NC_056741.1:1800440505-1800468005 GCF_019279795.1 Protopterus annectens | reverse complement strand
CTATTTAATCCAGGGACATCTGGGTTTATTAGCGCTCAGTGTAAATATAGCAATATATTATACACAGATGTTACTGGGTATATCCTAGAGAAATGCATATTGAACCATGCTTCAAGATGGAACCCTTTCCATAAGATTCAGTAACAAAGAAAGATGCATGAAACATCCTTCTGTTCTTGTGTGTTTTTATTTAATATCTTGTTTACTGGACTGTGAATGTCAGAAACAACTTATTAGTGACTAGGCTAGCTCATATATAAACACAAGTCTGACAAACAAGAGTCTGACTGTAACTGCGATGCTCTCTGACCCCTTGATCTTGCACAGAATCGGTTCATAGTTCATTTTCATAGATTATATTTTCAAACTTACAGTCTGCCTGCCTTCGGAAACTGATTAACATTAACCTGGATGTTGTTTATTTCTATAGAGCTGTTCAAATGATGGAATCTGGCCACTACAAGACAAATTTTATAACTAGAGGGACAGATTAATGATTTTAATAAGGAAATTATATCTTGGCAATTCTGTACACAGACATTTTTGTAATATTGCAAGAACTTTTTCTAGCTGTTTTAATTGCTGACCTGTTATACTAGGTCAGTTGTTTAGTATATATAGTCAGGTCACCTAAAAGGGGATACTATGGGATTTCTCAAACACTAAAGGTTATGATATAAAGAAGACTCATACAATATGATGTGTACACATCAGTGACTTGCAGAATGGAATATGAAGTGAATATTTTTTGTCTAGTAAGAGACTATTAGTCAGTTATGCCAAAAGTGATTTGTCTATAAACCTTATGCATTCCCAAATTATAAAAGCAACAACAGAGTTGCTTCCTCTACACTACATAAACATATTTATTTTATGAGTGTTACCAGCAAAAATTCCTGTTTTACAACACAGCAGTATATAAAAATTAGTGGCAGATCAAGAAATGTATAAAATGGGGAGCATCGTACCTAAGGCATGTGTGTATAGTGAGGGGCAAAGTTTGGTCATCTAGGATTTCATTTTTAAAACACAGGGCATGGACGCCTGTGCTCTATCCAGCCTCTGATTTTAGTTATTTTTATTTTGATAGCCAAGTTAGTGGGCTGATCCAAAGACCTGTTTCAGCCATGGTTTAGGCCAAAAATGTTGAATCAATTTACAAAGTATAAGAGAACAAATTTTTAATTTACATTTCAGTGCACACACAGATAAATAATTTAAGAGTTCAAATTACATTACTTACTTTGCTGGAAACAGTTAAGTGTATGTAATCATAAAAATGTGTACATGTAGATATTAATCAGTAAACATTAACAATCATGAATTAGATATGAAAATACTGAATAATTTTCTTAAACCATGGCCAGTTAGCATGCTTGCACTCCCCTCCCCCTGATCTGACACTGAAATGGCAGAGACGGTGCAGAATATCTGATAACTTTTAATAATGCTGTGGACACACGTCCACTTATGCTATAAGGGCAGAAATTTATTGTTGCATTATTAATAAGCCTAAGTCAAAATTGTCTAAAAATGCTGTAAATTACTTAAACATAAGTAATCAAAGTAATCAAAGTCCGAGCATCTGACCTTACAGCATAACTGCACATTCTATCAAAATGCTGAGACTTCAAAACTTCAAAATGCATGAAAGAAATGTAAAAAATGTCTTGTATGACGAAAATATGAAAAATGATGACTAATACTTCCTTTTTTTGATACCCTAAGGACGAGTCTGCAACAAGGAATCATTATGTCACCAAACAGGAATAAGTAGCCCCCCATTTTGCCATGGAGTTAAGGCATGCAACCTTAAACTGGCCATGTTTTAGTGGTAAGCCTCGTAAGACTGGCCTGGAAGATGCTACAGGAAGAATCCCTAATGCTAGGGGTAGTTTTGAATGAGTAGGAGTACCAAAGGTGGGCACCCTAGTGACTAACAAGAACTGTGGCCTTAGGAGTACAAAAGGAATTCCATTCAGTTAGCTCACTATAGTTTGTAAACTATATATCAGCCAAACATAATGGGATGCTCTAAAGAGATCAGAGGGTTAACATTTCTGATTTTCCCATCATTCATTACTGCTGATTTCTCATCAAGTAGTTTTTCAGCAATGGTGGTATGGGTATTTTTGTATATGGCTTCAGTTTGTGAATGTGGAAGATATTGTAACTTTAGAGACTTACAAGTGCAACTTGGTCTTCCCACTGTAGATAAACTGTTGTATCAACAGGCCAAGAATTTTACCACATGAAGACTGAAGAAAATACACCGAGGGACAAGGCAGGTACAGCCTTTATTGAAATGGACCATCACAGTGCATGCTGGGAAGGTATTTTTGAACCACTTTGTGTTTAGGGCAATTGTCTTCTAAAAGAGAGTTTACTAGCACTGGAGACTCAGAGCAGGGATACGTTTAATCAAGAGAAAGATAACCAGAAAAGGGTGAGTATGTGACTGTACTGAATACCTCTTGTCTGATCATGTCAGCCCCATTGTGGAAATGCTTGACATAGAACTACCTAAACAGTACTTTCCTCACTGCATCCTGGTTGGTGGACTTGGGGTACTGGACATATAGGATACAGGAAGTAGGAGATGGGGAACATATGTTTGTTTTGGGCTGCAGACATACTTGAATGGCACAAAATAAGTATGTCAGAGATTGTATGTGGCCAGCAGTTCCTGTTACTATACCTCATTCTGTTTATTATTTGTACTTATGAGCCTGTTGACATCCTAAGTTATTTCTGATTATTGAATAACCTTGCAGAAGTTAGAAAGAGTGAAAGTTAGTGCAAATTATTAAGGGTATGAGCTGTTGATAATCTGCTTTCTAAAGTCTAGGATACAGGGTGTGATTCTTTACCTCTGTTTTGCTTACTGTGTGACTAAGTCCCTTAACCAGACAGGGCTATCAGTTTGTCTCTGGAAAGGGACACTTGTATCCAGTGGGCTTATCTGGTCAGCAAATAAAATACAGTATACAGATACATATATAATAAACAAAAGGTAATTACATGCAGGAGAAAATCTGCAGGCCCCCACTTACAGCAGATGACTGCTAGAAAGCTGACTGAGACAGTGTTTCAAATGGTCTGTGAAATTGTAATGCTTAAGTAGGCACCAATTATGGATCTGCTGGTGAGGTATTAGTCGCAGGTACTACAGGGACAGTGCATATGAACACGTAATACGGACCACATGAATAATAAGTATGAAGACTGGCAATATTGTACTGGGCAGTAATCAGTAAGTTAGATCTCTCAACTCATGTCTATGTGAATATGAACAGTTACTGATTGATTTGACTGATCGATTGATTGATTTTTACCATTTGATAACAGAGTAGGTGGGCTGGTCACCAAATCCTTTTCAGCCAGCATGAGGTCCCATAAGGGCAACAGTTTAGTACATCATGGGTTCATAGGAGTGTACTAGGCTAATGGCCCTGGAGCCTTTACAAGCCTAGCCCATAGAAGTTCTCTGGCATCGTGCCACCCGACGGTAGGTCCCAGTGCCTCTATCAAGTAGAGCCACTTTAGTGATCCCCATGGTGAACTTTCTATTTCCCATTCACTCATCAAGATTTCTCTTGAAGAGGGCCAGTGAGGTGCTCTGCTTGACATGTATGGGAAGTCTATTCCAGAGCATGGGCAGTCTCTGGGTTATGAACCTGTCCCTCCAGCATGTTCCGTTGATTGTGGTAATGAGGCTGAGGTCTCTGGAGCATGTGGTGTGACGGGATTGGGATTTCTTTAGATGTAGCATTTCTAACAGAGCTGGGTCAGACATGGCTTCGTAAGTCAAGCAGAGATAGCCTATTAGTAGAAGACATGAGACAGAGAATAGCTGGAGTATTTTGCGTCTGTCCATGTAGGACATGTGTTTAAGGCCTAGGATCCTCTTTGTGAGGTACTTTTGTGGCCTTTCCAGCTGTTGCATTTGTCTAGTGAGGTGCATACCAAATGGGGCATTATACTCAATGACTGGCCTAATGAGGGAGGAGTAGAGAGAAATGATGACCTCTTTCTTCCTGGGTGCAAAGCCCTTGATAATGAGATGTGTTACATAGAAGGACTTTCTGACCACAGTGGCAATGTGGTGGTTGAAAGAGAGGTTTCTGTCAACCTGTGTCCCCAGATCTCTTATAACACCTTCAGTGTTCAGTGGGCTCCCATCGATGTGGTAATTAGTGGGAACTGAGTTTTTCCCAAAGGGGATGACAACACATTTTTTGGCATTAAGCTTAAGGCCATGGTTTTGACACCAGTCATTGGTCTCAATGAGGCCTTTCTGCAGGATGTCTACATCACTTGGGGAGTTAATAATGACTCCCAGCTTGCAGTCTTCTGTGAACTTGGTCAGCTAGAGTCCCTCCATGTTTGCCAGGACTTCTGAGAAGTAGATAACAAACAGGAGAGGACCCAGGACTGATCCCTGTGGGACCCCCCCTCATGACTGGTTGGCAGTCTGACTTGGAGTCTGCTACTTTCACACTGTGGGTTCTATCTGTGAGCCAATTTGCAACCCACCTAGTGATATATGGGTTGATGCCTAGGTTGGTGAGTTTATCAATAATTCCTGAGTGGAGAATGGTATCAAAGGCCTTGGCCAGATAGAGGTAGGCTGTATGAACTGTCTTGCCCTCAACCACAGCTCTGGTGACTGACTCAAAGAAGTCAACCAGGTTGAGTAGGCATGATCTACCTTTCACAAAACCAAATTGCATGGGATATAGAGTTTGGAGATTCCCTGTATCCTTGTTAAATAGGTCCATGATGATGCACTCCATAGCCTTACATATCAGACTCATCAGGCTAATAGGGCAATAATTCCCAGTGTCTGTAGTCGCTCCCTCTTTATGGAGAGGGATGACTTTAGCAGTGCACCATTTAGTAGGGACAAAGCCTGAGATGAGGTTGTGATTGAACAGGGCACACAGATGTGGTGCCAGTTCACTTTGTAGTTCATGTAGAACACATCCAAGGATATTGTCAGGTCCCATGGAAGCTGTATTCTTGGCCTTGGACAATGCAGCTTTAACCTGTGCTGCAGTAATGCTGGGTGCCTGGTATTCCTCTGGCATTGTGATTGGTCCTTTAGGGGGGGAGAGAGGGGTACAGTTGCCACTGAATCTGTCACCCAGTATGTTCACAATATCTGTTGGCTCCGTATAGGAGATACCGTTGCGCAGTAACTCAAAGCAAACCTGGGTATTGCCATGGAGATTCTTGATATAAGTTTAGAAGGCTAGACTCAAAATTACCCATAGAAACAAATTATGGGCTTTATGGCATTCTACTAAAGACCCCCAAAATCAAATTAAATATAGGCAATCTAGGAACAAAACCAAAAAATCCATTTTACAAGACAAAAAACAATACTACTGCAACTTAGAGACAGTAAATCAAAACAACCCTCAGAAGTTTTGGGCAGGATTGAATAATCTACTTCACACTGGACAAACTTCTACCCCCATCCCAGCTGCTACTATTGATAACCCCCCTGAGGATGTTTCAGATAGTTTTAACCAATTCTTTACTGAGACAATGCAAGCCCTAGCCAAACCAGCTACCTCCTAGCTCCCCTGGTCCTGAAACTACCACCCCTAGAAACCTACCTTCATTCAGTTTTCAACCAGTGGCCAAGTCACTTATTGTTACCTTGATCAAAAAACTAAAAACCACCACACTATCTGCTGATCAACTCCCCACCAAGTACCTTCAAAAATCAGCTAATGCTATTGCCTACCCAGTATCAATACTAATTAATCAAACCATAACAGAAGCTAGAATTCCCACCATCTGGAAACTATCCTATGTAATCCCACTTTATAAAGCAGGCAGCTCTACTGAATTCTCCAATTATAAACCAATAGCCATACTCTCTCCACTTGCAAAGATTATGGAAAAATGTATTTACAGACAACTCATGCACCACATAATCCAGAATCACCGGATGGCAGATACCCAACATGGCTTCTGTCCACACCACAGCAATGCTTCAGCCCTACTAGCCTTCATCAACAACATAAACCATAATCGCAACAACAATCACATATCCTCTGCCCTCTTCTTGGATCTTTCTAAGGCATTCGGCATGGTTGACCACCAACTTCTAATATACACCCTGTAAACATTTTGTCTAGATACTAAGGCCCTTCAATGGTTTACATCCTACCTGAATGGGAGACAACAAGCTGTTCTTTGGCAGAACAAACTCTCTCACCTACCACCCAACACCCTTGGAGTACCACAAGGCTCTATACTAGGGCCCCTGCTGTTTTCCATCTTCATTAATAACCTGTATACTGTCATCCTAAAAGTCAGCTGTATCCAATACGCTGATGACCACTCTGATCTGCTCCACCACATCTCCAACAGACTTATAGTCTGCTACCCAGTCCACCTTTAACACTATAGAAAACTGGCTTTTTGAACGTCGTTTGATACTAAATCCCAAAAAAACTAAAATGCTGTTATTCTCACCAATACAAAGGTCTCCTGTTTTTACCTTTACCATAAATGCAAATGATGGCATATTAATCTCCCCTGACTCCTCTACAAAACTACTAGGTGTCATTATAGATAACAATCTAAAATTTGACCTACATGTAAACCAATCGATCAAAACCATCAATAAAAAACTAGGGTCACTTTATGGAATAAAAGCCTTCTTAACCCCTCCAGCTAAGATTGCCATAGCTCGCTCTCACCTTCTCTCAACACTTCTGTACACATCCCCTATACTCTCTAATATAAACAAGACTGTACTTAACAAGCTCTCAACCTGTTACAACCACATCACCAGGTTTGCCACCGGGCTGCCTTTTAGGACACATCATTGCATCAATCTTAACCAGCTTGGGTAGCTTGAACTACCCAGTCTAATTCAGTTTAACCAACTGATCATGGGTTATAAAATCCTTTATAATCTAGATAATACTCCTGCACTTAAAAATCTTATCAGCCCCTATCACAATCCGCGACTGCTTAGATCCTCTAACAGACTACTAATTCAGACAAGCAAAATTAACAATGCAACTGATGACTCTCTCTTTGCAAACTCTGTAGGCAGATCCTGGAACTCACTTCCAGCTGATAGTACTTTACTCTCCTCCCTAGGTCAATTTAAAACTAGACTCGAACATCATCCAGCACTAAACTGCCTATGTCATTGTATCAAGCCTGGCTAACTCTCTTCTATATTATGTAACATCTATTAATCAGCTACTGTTTAATTTACCCCTGCTTTCACCAGGGTTTAACTCCAACCTGTGGAACATGTTTATTATTGTTTGCTTATGTACTCTTTGTCAAAATTATAATTGTAAAATGTTTTTAATGTTTCTGTTTACCTGGAGCTTTTCTTCTCTGGCCTCTGCTGAAAATGGACATGCATCCAGTCGGACTAACCCAGTCAACAAATGTAAAATAAATAAGTAAATAAAGGCTTTGTGGTTGTTTTTAGTGTTTGTCGCAGTTCTGCCTTCATAACTGACTTTAGAGGTTTTGATGAGAGATCTCAACTTTTTGTTGAGGCTAATAAGGGAGTTTTTCCAGTCTTGGGACTTCACCTTTTTCTGCAACAGTTTCTTCCTTCTGTTGCAGAGAGTTTATTAATGGCAGGGGGCCACCAGATTGGCTTCCTTTTTTGGAGGAGAGTGTGTTGGTTCTGTTGGGTATGGCTAGTTCCATGCATTTATGTATGTGTTCATACAGTGCATCGGTGTATGATTCGGCAGTCATGCATCTATTTTCCATTGACATGGGTGTCGTGAAGTTATCTACCTCTGTTTTAGGAGCCCAAAGTGAGTTTTGGAGAAGTTTTTCATGATGGTTACCTTTGTAAGGGGTGTGGGTGAGATGTGGATTTCTATGGTGATTAGTTTGTGGTCGGATCTAACCAGGGAGGAATTGATGTAGAGCAACAGTTGCCCATGTTAGTAATAACCAGGTCAAGAATGTTGCTTCCTCTAGTGGGGGTAAGAATGAGATGGTCCAGGGCATTGGAATTGATGAATTCCAGGAAGCGTTGGGCCAGTGTATTGGTGCATGAGTAGTTTTCCCAGTTGATGGAGGGGTAGTTGAAGTCACCTAGTATGAGAGTGTTGGGTTGGACCCTAATAGTTTCCAGGGTGCTTAGGAATGTGGAGTGAGAGTCTTGGGACATGGTTGGGGACCTATAGCAGGCTGCGATCTGAATCACTGTCTTACCCAATGTTAGTTGTACCTGAAGTATCTCAGATGCATTATGCTGGGCTACTAGTCTGGAGGTGTGCATATCCTTTATGAATATGGAGACACCACTGCCTTTGGAGCTTCAGTCCATGTTCTGGGGCCGAAAGGTGTGGAATGAGTTATAGCCTGGTAGTGCAGGGGTGCTTTCTGCTGCTTTAAACCAGGTCTCCATTACACCACAAATGTCAATGTTCTCCATCTTGAGGAGTGCTTTGAGCAAGTACATCTTGAGATTTAGACTGCTAGCATTGAGCAGTATGATCCTCAGATTGGATTTATTTATAGCTGTTACAGTGGTAATTTGGTCTTCTGAACATCGCCTTAAAAGGCACTATAGGGGTGGCAAGAGCCATAGCCAGTATCCAGAAACCCAGGGGTGACAGATGCAGGCCATCTCTGGCAAAGCATCGAGGTCTGTCAAACATGTCATCCCAAGCAGACAGATACTGACTCCCCTTAGAATGACACCACCCACATGGACAGTGACAGAGTCATACTTGTACTTGTTGTGGAGTGACCTGAGTGCATTAGTTATGTGTTGGATTCTGGCACCTGATAGACAGCTGACTGTTACCTTCTTCTTATTCAACCTAGTGAGTGGGACATCAGTGTGCCTCACTATCAAGTCACCTATGATTAGTGTATTGGGCAAGCTGTTTTGCCTTAGGGGCTTAGGTTGAGGGGTACACAATGTAGGTGAGCTATGTGTGTTATGGTTTGTGCTGTGTTGTGGTGGTCGAGTGTGTTTCTGCCTTGGAGATCTCAGCTGTTTGGGTAGATTTCTATTGAGGGTCTCCATGAAGGTGGGTGTGTGGTTTGTGTTTTTATGTGAGACCTGTGATGGTGGGTGTTCTGGAGGGCTATGTGTTGCATGTGGTGTGGTGCAGGTGTTGACCTTCTCCTCTTGACCAGCAGTCTTGGCTTCTAACTGCATGGCTTCCAATTTGGATATATAAGTGCATCTCTCACAAATCTGAGTTTTAAGAGATAAGAGGAGAGGGTTATCTGTGTACATGAGGCAGTTGCTACACTGCCTCAGAATGCCCAAGTTCACCAAGTTAATTGGAGAAAGCACAGGGAACTGACCTTTAGACATGCCAGGAGGGATGGTCATTATTACTAAGTACTGGAGCTGTTTCTTATATATTCCTTTTACAGGAAAAATGTCACTCAAGGTCTGTACAGATCACTGCCAAACACTTTAGGGGAAACTAATACGTAGACCCGGAAAATTTAAGGATGAAGTATTTAGGAAGATATTCTGAAGTTAGAAAGAAATCAAACAGTACTTACTGAAAAATAAAGAATTAGCTTGTCAAGAATGATGAAAAAGGGGAAGTTGTGTGAATGGCTACTACCTGGCTACTACTAATGCTGGTCTCAGCACATCTTCACTCTGCTGGAATACAATACTCCTTTGCTTCTTCTCTCACCAGAAGCAAAATGTTAGCACCAATCCCAAAAAGAAAAGCAGACCACGGCCTGTTTGGTGATCCATAGTCTTGTCCCAGATGATAAAAGTGTCTGCAGGCTTGTAGCCTTTTTCTGGTAGATGCCTCAAATAGCAACCAGACCAATCAGGCACGTTAAGTACAGACACTCACTCTCCAACCAGAAAGAGTCAGGAATCAATGCACTCTGCTCCTACTGTCACCAGGATCAGAATATAAACACAGTTCCAAGCTGTCACCTATAAAGCAGTTATTAAAGCTTTCTGGTGATCAGCAGTCTCAGGATATAATGTAACTGCATTCCTTCTCTCACCAGGAGAAAACAGAAGCACTAATCCCAAGATGACTACTGAGAGGCAGAATGTGGGCTCTCCAATAACTGATGGTCTTGCAATAGATGCTTAAAGGTAAGATGAAAAAATGATTTATCCTAAAAACTGCAGTGTGCACTACAGGAGTTAGATGTGAAAGTAGGTAACTTAAGCTTTACCTGTCTAAAACGTTAAGTTTTAGTGGAGAGTCACTATTTTTAAAACAGCAAGATAGATTGAAAAGGGGTAGTCACTTTTGTATTCTGGTACTATGGAATACAGTAGGATGGCCAATACATTTAAATAGTTGAAGGGGAGCAATTTCACAAAATGATAATTTTCTGCTAACTCACACCAGCCAGTAAAACCAGAGAGGACATGAGATATATTGTCAAATTAATATTATCAGATATTCAAAGCTGTCACACTTGTAAGAAAAAGCAAAATGCAGATTTACAAAATACATTTTGAGCAGACAAATATTTACAAAGCAGATAGAGAAATGCAACTGAAGATTTACAGGAAGTATTTTGAAAGCATGAAAGCACAGAATTTGGCAGTGACACGTTCATTCATCAGTGCATTTACAGTGTTGTTGTACTTTACAGTTGTCGGCACAAACATAGTCAGAAACATCATACTGACATATATGTTTGATGTCAAAGTCACAAAAATAATAAAATACTTAGGTAAAAGTGACTGCAACATGAGTATTGTTCACAGCATCAATATTGTGGCAATGTTGTAGTTGTTGTGTCTTTCAGCTTTTCCCGGTTAGGGGTCGCCACAGCAGAACTCCGGTCCGCTAATGATTGGCAGTTGATTTTTGCGTACCGAGTTGCCAGCTCTGATGCACAACCTTCAACGAAGGTATGCCCATTCACGCATGTCTCCACGCAGAAGACGCTCTAACTGAGAGTCGAACCGGACAGCATCTTACAGTGAGGCAACAATGCTACTGCAGCACCACCAGCGCAGTGATGTGTTTGTTGTTATTTCCTTTGTGTCCTTAACCCTTTTCTTTATAGCAGGCACAGGTGCAATCCTTAAGATGGGAGTCTTAAAGCTTGCGTTTGATCATGCTTAAGATATCTTCTTGCCTGATTTCTGTTGGGAGATGGTTCTAGGTGGCAGGTGTAAGCTTTGGAAATGCCCTTTTATCCATAGAGATCTTAAATCTGGGCCTAACTCAGTAAAGGATAACCTATTTTATATCCTTCAGTGTAAGGCTGTGGCATCTGAATTGCAACTTGGATTATAATGGAGTATAGTTGCCCAACTTGATTATTTTAAAGATCTGAGAGGATAGCAGCCAGGTCTCTCTTTCATTCTCTGATAGGATTATAGCTAGTTACTAGGGTATTGATCAGTGAAGATCTTTATAAGCCTACACTTGCATTCTCATGAAGTTTTTAGCCCGTACATTTTAAGTACGAATAACCCATAGACTAACAAAACATTTACATGTTGCCCGACCCATGACAGACAAACGTGTTAAATCAGGGGTGAATTTGCAGTAACTAATCCATTCATCCAGGTTACATTTAAATACTATAATTTCCTTTATGTGGAGACAAAGGTGATACGAAAACGAGTGGCATTTTCTGTGATACATATCTATCCTTCCCATATATCTGAACTCTCCAGACTTTTGGAAAATGTACAGATTTTTACCTAATATTTTTAGATTTGTTCCTCATAAAATCTGTTTTTCTGGAAAATCATTCAGGATTGAATTCACTAAACAATGACAGGGATTTGAGCTTCAGACTTAATACTATTTGGAAAATGCATGCTTATGCAAAACCTGTTATTTTTAACAACTTTCTAAGTTTATAACAGCAATATTTAAAATTTATGCCTATGTTTGGGCTTTTTTCACCCTATTATTTTTGGCTTTGTCCAGACTTCTTGTGCTAAGATGTTGAGAGGTATGATTTCTCCAACATGTCCTATTTATACTGCAAAAGAGACTGAGATGTCTTAAGCAGATGTTTATGCCCCGCTGAACTTGTGAATGTGTAGTAGTTGAAAGGATAGGGTCTGATGATTCATTTTGCCTTTAGTGAGAGTAAGCAATGTCAGATTGTCTGGTCACCATGTAATGCAGACTTACATAATTTGTGAATTGCTGTTTGTATATATGTGTATTGATGTTTGAATGGAAGTTTACTAATGAAAGACCAAATTCATTTTTTAGAATGAATATGTTTCTTGCTATAAAGCAACAAAGAACAAAGACTATGGTGTAGGTAAACCAGTCCTCCAAAAAAATAAATAATACAATATCACAGTCAAAGGAGGCAGTGGAACACAGCAGGTTGTTTTTTTTTACAGGAGATTTGTTGTTGATCTTTTCCTCCTGTGGGAGGGTACTGCCAGTAGCTCTACTGTAAGTATGGATTTTCTTGATGTTAGGATTACCAGGGGACTTGATGGCACTTTTACTTCTGAAATCTACAGGAAAAGTTGCCATAGGAATACGTTTGTCCACAGACAGAGTATGCATCCTGGGCACATTTCTAATAATGTTGTGACAGCACAGATGTTAAGAACATCCAGATTGACAGCAGGTGATTCCACCTTCTCTTGTGAATTGAAACATATGGGACAGCGATTCCTTGAGAGGGGTTATAATAAGAAAGAAATTAGCTTGGTTACAGCTCGAGCATATGCATCTAGAATTCAGGAGGGTAAGCCATATTTCACCCACTCAATTTTGCAAACAGAAAGTGACCAGCTGTAAACTGAGAGTACCAGTTACTTATGCCAGCAACATTAGATTGTTGAAGGACATCTATGCTAAACACTGCAATATACTTAGATGTAATGAGAGAGTGGAATCAATAGTAGGAGAAACCCCAAGCTATATGTATAAGAATAAGAGATCACTTAAGAAATTGCTATGTTATCCAATGTTTAACTCCAATACTGATACACGGCTTAATATTGGTACATTTCCTTGTCGGGCATATAACTACTGTCATTTGATTGACAGTAGTGCTGCATTTGAACATCCAGATATGCATAAAAAGATGTTTTTCAGAACCAGAGCTAATTGTAACACAGTGAATCTAGTTTATTTAGCCTACTGCATGATTTGTTATTGTTTCTACATTGGAATGACAACACGCAGGCTACGAGACAGGATGAGGGAACATCAATATGATATCTCCAGGAGAGCCGAGACTAATGCTTTATCTAAGCACATCATGTTGCTAGGTGCTCAGCACAATTTTAAGTTTATGGTTGTTGAAACAGTCAATGTGGGTATAAGGGGGGGGCCCACATAGAACTAAGGTAGAAAGCAAAGAATTGAACTGGATTATTAGAATGAAAGCTAATATGGGGAAAGGCCTCAGTGATAAATGTTCTATTAAACCAGTTTTAATGAATAGGCCCTTAGCCAGATAGATATTAATTATGTTCAGTATTTTTTATAATGTTTTTATGAATGAAATGTTCTATATGCTTTTATGTATGAAATGTTTTCATGTTTATATAATGAGTTCTGAGCTGCATTTTTTGGCTGTTGAATGAAATGCTTTATATGATTTTATGAATGAAATGTTTTTGTGTTTATACAATGAGCTTTGAGCTACATTTTTAGGTGTGGCTTTAAGGACTCTTGTTAATTCCTAATAGTTTTTGCATGCTAATTGGCTGCTTTGCTGTTTAAAAGTACTACAGTTTGGATCTTTATTTGTCTGATGAAGCAGCTGCTGCTGCAAAAGCGCTTACTGTTTGTTCTGGGATTAAATTCTTGAATTTTACTGCTGTGTTCCGCTGCCTCCTTTGACTGTGATACTGTATGTTTCTTGCTATGTTTTACCAAGAGTCTTTTGTATGTGGGATATTTTATATCTCAGTTTTACCTGTGAGAGGGCGTTGTTTATTATGACTGTGTGTTTAGTGAAGGATACAGAGGGGTTAAGGGTGAGGCCAAGTTATCTTTGTATTTTTAAAACTGAAAGGTTGCTTCCATTTAGACATAACCTCCTGTGGACTTTCTTCTACATCTTCCCTGTTTTTATTGGATTGTCTTGTAACACATTAATATATTATTTTAATTCATGAATATAATGAAAGGGCCATGAAGAAGTTAACAGAATTATTTAGTTAGCTATTTTCTGGAAATGAGACAAACAATATTGACATTTCCAAGATGCTGAAAGTGAAATCTTTGCTTCTTGTTTAATGATTGAACTGCAGTGGATGCTTTTATTCGTATTTGGTCTTCCACTAAGCTTAAAGTACAACTCCCAAATGTCAAGTTTTCCGAAATCAAAGTATTTTTTATTCCTTTTAATCAACAATAAGCTTGTCAGATATTAAGAAAAGATAATTTAACTAGTATGTGTTTCTCTACCTGCCAGTTTTGAAATCTTGAATTATTTCCTTCTATTACTTATCACATAATCATTAACAAAATATAGGCTACGAGGGGTAATTGCATCTTAGAGTTTGCAAAAATACAAAAATAAATTATGCAAGTCACTGATTCTATCTATCATGACAATAAAGGGTTTTAAATCTTGCTGCTCAATACAGTCAGTCTTTTATGTGTGTTGTTAGACATAGATGCCCTCCTTCATACATCCGGTAGAAAATGTGATTTTGGACTGCAACTCGCAGTCTAAAAAAATGCAATTAATATATTGTTTTTTTAAGATTAACATTAAAATGTAATTTTAAATGCTGTATAATTGATGGCTATTAACAACATTTTAAAAGAAATCATTGCAAAAGAGAAAATTAGGAAATTAAAGTGCTGTAACTGCAAGCTGTTAAAGAGGTGAGTCTCACAGTATTTTTTTTCACTACAGTGCACTCTATGACCCTATAAAATCACAATAATAAAGCAATAACCGATGACGTGGTGTGATATATTGAAGATTTACCCATGGTTGGTGTGGTTTAATCACGAGGGCGAAGGTTATGTCTAAAGACAACCGTGGGTAAATCTTCAATATACCACAACCACGGAGTCAGTTATTGCCATTATACAATGACATTATTTAAGAAAAAAATACTTACTTTTCTTAAATAATGTCTTTGTACAATGGCGGATTACTGTTCTTCCACCGGTTGTGGTATACTGCTTCTTTGTTTTGATGTACTTTGCATGCGTATGGAACTTGCGTTCCCACGCATACCCAGTACATCAATGCTTTGAAACGGAGGCAATGGAGAAAATAAAGTCTCCGTTGCTCTGTTTTCTCTTTTTTTTTTTTTTTTAGTTGTAAAAAAAAGGTTTTGGGGCACTTTATACTAACGGAAAAAAGTCCGGGCGCTCAGACCTTTTTCAGTTGGTATATTGTGGGATTTACAACGGGCACACTGGTTGGCCTGGGCCAATCAGGGTGCACGTTTTCAAATAGTAATAGGGAGTCATTGTATAATAAATAATAATTTTACATCAGAGAAGTAAAGCCTTGACTGCAAAATGAAATCACACAGCATGAGAGTCCCTCTCCCAATGAAGCAATCTGTAATATAGTAAATCAAAAATATTAACTACTTAGAACGATCTTAGAGTTATACAGGGTCATTAGTACTGCAAAAGATATCAATGTAAGATAAATCCTTATGCAGAAAAGAAAGTATATGTAAAAGGCTGCTGCCTAAAGAATACCTGCCATTAATTACATAAGGCACTGACGATGGCAGTCTATGGAAATTGTAAAAGATGCAATTAAGCTGTGGTTGAGGAGGGAGTGAGGAATTTTTAACAAGGTGCACACACAGCAGTCATGTTTTCTTTGAGGAAAGAGATTATTTAATGAAAATTATAAGAATTGTGACCGGTTCAAGGAAAACAACTATAGGAAATGTCACAAGGTAGGTCATATTTATCAGCTGTGCAGATAGTTAAGTAGTAAGCAAAAGATATAAGAAAACACATGCAAAGTCAAATGTTATGTCATTTATTTATTTTATTTATTTTTATTTTCATCAAATACAAAAGCACATACATGAGCCACAGCGTTTTAAAGTTCCAAACTGATGACCAAATTAAAAAAAAACTAAGCTGATAATTATTACTGCATTTAATGGAGATTTTGCAGTTCTATCTACTTAACAGTTCAAAGCTTCAGCAGAATCTGCCACACTTACATTTTACTTTTACATCAGAGAAGTAAAGCCTCTGGAGCATTTCTCCCCGGGCCTCTGCTGAAAACAGGATCTGTGGAACCTAGTCCGACTTTCCCGGTCAACAAATGTTAAATAAAAAAATAAATAAAACTTAAAAATGAACCATTTAGATACAATTTTGAAAGTCATGTGATCTTACAGCATGTCATGTGTTACATGGCAGTTCAGCACTTAGTGACACAAAATTTAAATAGTGTGTACTCATAAAAAAACTAGCAAGCATATTACTTACAGATTTAAAGCATTTGGTTTAAATATGTTAAGGTTTTTTACAGTTTAGCTGGCCTTAACGTTAAAATACTGGGCATTGACATGTGATCATTTAAACAGGGGTGCTGTGCCCCATTCAGCCGAATGACACACCAGCTCCCTATATTCCAACCTTATCTCCCATGAGCTACCCTAACATTTATTAATATTCACTCAAAAAAAAAATAAAAATGTTTTAAAAATTCTTAAATTCATTGGAATGACTACAAAGGGCAATTTTTTTTATTTTTGTGAATGATGGCATTTCTATGTTTATAACTTTTAGAGCATAGTGCTCTCTCTCTCTCTCTCTCTCTCTCTCTCTTTCTCTCTCTCTCTCTCTCTATCTGTCCCACATAGCATGCACATCCTGAAGAATACAGTGCTATATAGATCACCCCTTTGTATTACAATTGAAATAACAAGCATGCAATAGCTCTGTCATACCTGAGGACTGTTACATTTAGGGGTACCTAAAATATATCTGAAATATTTATATATTCTGCACTTTGACATGCTCTTTTTTCCTATTAATACCTTTTTCATTCCTGTTCTTAATTTCTAAAATGTCCTTAATACTTTTGATTTTATAGAATACAATCTGTTCTGACAGACACCCAAAGTTTCAGCCCATTCTTGGTGGGGCAGCTATTCCAGGAAGAAAATCAAAGGTTGTGTAAGTAAGACTAGGGATATGATTTTGCCATTTATTTGTGATGCTAGCATTAAGTCTGTTAAATGAAAAAAAAAAATGGAAATTAGCCTTCTCACAAGATCTTCAAGAAAAGTCAGGCTCCGATGCAGATTTAGTGGGTTTTTTGGCCAAAGTCTGAAGTAGAAATTACATTTGGATCAAACAGTTGCAATGTGACTAATAATGGGCCAGCCTAGAGCATTGCATCTACTTCACTGGAAAATACTAATTCAAGAGCTCATGCTATTAATCATACATCAATAGATGTCGTTCAAAGAGAAAATGATGCTTCTAATGTAAGAAATAGCTTGCCTCCATCAAACTCTGTCAGGGTATTGATATGCACATTGTCATCAAATGAGCAATGCACTGAAAAAAGCATAAATAATGTCCACATTCACCAGCAAGTTTTTTTTTACTACCACAACAATGATTATTATTATAACATTATTTAAAAAGATAGCAATGCAATGGAAAGGTCAATCACAAGGGAGAGCAATAATGAATGGAAGAGGTCAAGGTAATTACAGATGCCCACAAACAAGATGTCTGTACAATAGCAAGAGACAGGGAGTAGAAACTCAATTAATCTATCCATATCCCAGATTCTGGATATCGAGACTGAATTATTGAATGAAAGACTGACTTATGGTCCCTCTGAAAGAGAAGATCTGTCAGAGACTCTGAATTGACTGTTTGTGAGGAATATGAATTTAGACTTACTTTTTAAACAGTCTGATTAATTTGTTCAAACATCTTTAAAATATCCTAGTACTTTGTATCTATTAAGCCTATAGTTACTAAATTTTATGATTTGTGTGAACAACAGATTTATGAAATGTTCGCGACTACGCAACCTAGAAAGTTTTTTAACGCATCACAGCTTGTATAATCTGCATAAGAATAATAAATCAGTAATTAAACTGGGAGATACGAGCAGAGCAATAGTCCTTATGAATAGGAATGATTACGTTTTAGCAGTAATGGAATTTGTTAAGTGAAAAAATGCTTTTAGAGAGGTTGGCACAATGTTTGTAGGAAAGGTATTACATGATGTGAACAATCTTTTATATAGGTTACAGTTAAAAATGCCATTCTATTGGATTTATATAATTTTATTTACACTATGCCTCCTAAAATTGCTGTCCTATATCTTATCAAAGATTCATAAGAGTATTTGTAGATGACATATGCATCCAGTTGTTTCAGGAAATTAACAGTTACTGAACCTGTATCAATTTGCTTACAAACATTGAAGTCATATCTAAATGAGATTGCTGCATGGTGTCAAAGCCATGATCTCAAGCTAAATGCAAAAAAATGCGTAGTAATCCCCTTTGGAAAAAACAGAGTACCCGCAAATTACAACATAGGAGGTAATCCCCTGAAATCTGAAGAAGAAATAAGGGATCTAGGGACCCAAGTAGATAGCCAGCTTTCCTTTGATAACCATGTTGCCAAAGTGGTTAGAAAATCCTTCTATGTGACCCATCTGATCACGAAAGGGTTCACATCAAGATCTAAGGATGTAATGGTGGCCCTCTACTCTTCCCTCATCAGACCCATTATTGAGTACAATGCACCAATTGGAATGCACCTGGCTAGACATCTCCAGCAGCTGGAGAGACTACAGAGGTACCTAACCAAGAGGATTACTGGCCTCAAACAGTTGCCCTATGCAGCACGATTGAAAAAGCTAAGACTGTTCTCTGTTGCATACCGCTTTCTCAGAGGCGATCTCTGTCTAATGTACAGAGCCATGTCCAACCCAGAATTGTTGAACATGCTCCATCTTAGCAAAACCAAATCTACTCGAGCTACACACTCTAGGGATATAAACCTCAACACAACAATGAATAGACCATGCTGGAGGAACAGATTCCCTTCGCAGAGACTTCCCTTACTATGGAACAGGGTCCCGATCTACATAAGACAGAGCCCCTCACTATCACTCTTCAAGAGGAACCTTGATGAGTGGATGGGTAACAGAAAGTTCACACCGGGGATCACACCAACAGCACTACTAGATAGGGGCCAAGGGTACTAGCTGCTAGTACAAGGCTCTAGGGAACTACTAAAGGGGCGGTGAATACCGCACAACATGGCTGGGCTAATATATGCCTTCGGGCAGATAGCACAGTACCAACCTATGAACCTATAAAACAATTTAAAAGCTTAAAGGACCACTAAAGTCAAATGATGAAAAAACATATATATTTTATCTAGCCATGAATTACTGCACCTCCCAAAGCTGCCTGCAGTAAAATAAGTACTCATTATTAATTTTATTTTTTTTATCCTTATCTGCCCTTATGGAACCAGACATCCTGATTCCTTTGGAAACCTAAATCTGTCCCATAATGCATTCTGAGATCACAGATTGGGAGAATATGCAGCCCTACCATTTGTTGTCGGACTTCACTTCAATTCACTTAGACTGGAACATCTGAAAAAAACTGCCAGGTTTGAGAGTCTGCAGATCATGTGTCGTTGACTGGTCTGCAATGAGTTATACAAATGTTGTTCCTACTGATCTACTACACATTCTCTGAAAGAAGCTTGCAAAAGTCAACAAATTACTGAGATAAAAGTGACTTTATACAAAGAGCAGTTTGCAACTTTCAGTTCCTGGTCAAGTTACTCTTCCCTTCTCCCCTCCTTCAATGAGCTAGAGTCCCACATTTCCAGCTTGGCGAAATTCAACTTTGCATGACAATAGACATCAAACAAATCACAACCTGGTATGCCACTAAAACTGTTCCCTCACATGTCTCTTCACTTCTGAATAGCATTTCCCAGGAATTATTTCTAAAAAAAAAAAAAAAAAAAAAAAGGCACACACATCAATCCAGAATTTAGGCCATTCTATCCATTTCTTAAAATGTGCACAGTAAAATATTTGATTTGAATCACAGTCTAGCTGTTTATGTGGTTATCTTTGCATAGTTATTATGTCATATCATAACTTGAACTATGGTATTTAATGCCAAGCTTTACGTAACAATGAAATAGTTCTCATTTTCTTCTTAACAATGACCTCCCAAGCCTCTTATGTGACCCTGTACTTTCTTTTACTATTACTTTATGTTTCAGTTGTATATTTGTAGCATACCTCTCATCCTCTCAGCAAAAGACTAATAAAGAAAGCTTCCCAATCAGATATTTTTGAAACAGCAATAGTACTGATTTAGTAAGCTCACAAAATAAGAATACAAGAATTAGCATTCATTTTTTGAATAAAAAAGAAGTCTTTAATTGCAATGAATGTCATTATTTGTTCATGAAAATCCATTGCATTTTTCATAGGTTCATAGGTTCATAGGTAAGTACTAGGCTATTTGCCCGAGGGCATCTGTAAGCCTAGCCAGAATGTGTTGGCTTTCACTGCCCCCTTAGATTAGTTCCCTGTGCCTCTGTCCAGCAGAGCTATTAGTTCCCTGTGCCTGTCCAGCAGAGCCACTGCAATGATCCCCGGGGTAAATTTTCTGTTTCCCATCCACTCGTCAAGGTTTTTCTTGAAGAGTGTTAGTGAGGGGCTCTGCCTAATGTAGATTGGAATCCTGTTCCAAAGCATGGGGAGTCTCTAGGACAGAAATCTATCCCTCCAGCAAGTCCTATTTATTGTTGTGGTGAGATTTAGATCCCTAGAGTGTGTGGCTCTCTGGGATTTGTTTTTTTTTTTTTAGGTGGAGCATGTCCATCAATTCTGGGTTGGACATGGCCTTGTATGTCAGGCAGAGATCACCTCTGACTAAGCGGTATGCAACCAAGTACAGCTGGAGTTTCTTCAGTCGGGCTGCATAGGGCATCTGTTTGAGGCCAGTAATCCTCGTGGTGAGGTACTTCTGTGGTCTTTCCAGCTGTTGCAAGTGTCTTGTAAGGTACATCCCAAATGGGGGTTGTACTCTATGATGGGTCTGATGAGTGATGAGTAGAGAGGCACAATAACCTCTTTTGTTCTAGATGCAAACCCTTTTGTGATTAGGTGGGCCACATAGAAGGATTTTCTAACCACCTTGGCAATATGATTATCAAAGGAGAAATTATTATCTACTTGGGTCCCCAGATCCCTTATTACATTTTCTGTATTTAGGGGACTACCACGTATGTGGTAGTTCGTGGGTACTTTTTTTTCCCAAAGGGGATGACTATGCGCTTTTTGGCATTTGGCTTGAGGACATGATTTTGACACCAGGTATCCGTCTCAGTGAGACCTTTTTGGAGGATGTCTGTATCTGTGAACTTGATCAGCCATAGTCCTCCTGTGCTTGCCTGTACCTCTGAGAAGTATATACCGAACAGGAGAGGTCCCAGGACTGAACCCTGGGGGACGCCACTTGTAACCGGTTTAGAGTCGGACCTATGGCCTGCAACTCTTACCTTGTGGGTTGTATCCATGAGCCAACTGGCAACCCATCTCATGATGTAGGGGGTTTATGTTCAGGCTGGTGAGCTTGTCTATAATACCAGAATGGGGAATGGTGCCGAAAGCCTTTGTGATGTATAGGTAGGATGTGTGGACCTCCTTTCCCTCATCTAAAGCCTTGGTAACTGTCTCAAAAAAGTCCACCAGGTTTAGGAGGCATGATCTGCCCTTAACAAAGCAAAACTGGGTAGGGTCCAATGTTTGGAGGTTCCCAATGTCTCTGTTAATGAGTTCCATGATGATGTGCTCCATAGCCTTGCAGACCAGGCTAGTCAGGCTTATAGGGTGATAGTTCCCGGGGTCCGTTGTGGCTCCACCTTTCTGGAGTGGGATAACTGTTGCTATGCACCACTCTATGGGTATGTAGCCTGTAGAGAAACTGAGTTTGAACAGTGTGTTTAGGTGAGGGGGTTAGTTCATTTTGGAGTTCATGTAAGACACAGCCTGGGACACCATCCGATCCAATTGAAGCTGTGTTTTTGGCTTTGGATAGAGATGCCTTAACCTGTGTGTCAGTGATTGCCGAGGCTCTACAGTCTTCTGGTATGGTTATGGGCCCTTTAGGGGGTGAGAGGGGGGGGGGTGAAGTTTGCACTAAACCTGTCTGTCAGAATGTTGGCAATATCAGTCGGTTCAGTGTATTTTGTGCCATTCTGCACTAACTCAGAGCAGATCTGAGAGTTTCCACTTAGGTTCTTGACATAGCTAAAGAACACTTTGTGGTTATATTTGGAGTCCTTGGCAATTTTTTTTTTTTGAAGCTAGCCTTGGATGATTTTATGAGGGATCATAGTTTCTTGCTGATACTGATCAGGGATTTCAAAAAAGCATAATGGATTGTAGTATGTCAAAGCAAAAGTCTAAGCCAAAATTAGGGACACTTGTGGGGTATGGTGGTAAGCGATCTGGCATTCCTACTCATCTGTTTTCATTGCAACTACTACCAAATAAGTCAAGCATGCACATATTTCAAGACACACATATACTGAAACAGTACCAGCAGCTGTAGCAGTGATACCACACTCCAAATATGGCACTGAAAAATGTTACTCCGTCTCTCCATTTCACAATGCATAACATTCACACCACACTTACAAAAGCAGAGCACCACTTCCCACACCCACACAACATACCAATCAACTTTAAGGCCTTTCCCACCTTTCTGCAAAACACTGCTGTAATGGCTTGAGCAAACACAAACACCTGATGGATGCATGGACTCCCATCCCTACCTATTGCAGCTAGTTCACTGCACTTACATAAGTGTCCCCCTCAGCAGGACAGCAAGCAGGTGTCAGTATAGATTTGCTCCATAGATCTTTTACACCAAACACACACACACACACACACACACACACACACACACACACACACACACACACACACACACACACACACACACAAAGCAATGATACCTGGTTAATGTGGGCAAATCTGTTTGTTCAATGTCACTACACTTGTCTACAAACCCAGTCTTATGACACCTGCTAACCATCACCTTGTCAACACTTGTCACTCTACAGCTGAAAATCTTGCTGTCCACTGGAGCCTTTCTACTGCACTTGCACACATTTGCAAAACTTAGTGCAGATCAGTCAACAACACCTGATCTGCAGACTCTCAAACTTGGCAGGTTTTTTCCATGTGTTCCATTCTGAGTGAATGGAAGTGTGGTCTGACAACAAACAGTAGGGCTGCTTACTCTCACAATCTGTGCTCTCATAGTGCATTATGGGACAGATTTAGCTTGCCCCATGAGGGCAAACGAGGATAAAAAAATAAATAAATGTAGGCATGAGTACTTATTTTGCTGCAGACAGCTATGGGATGTGTAGTAATTCATGGCAAGATATAAATATATGTTTTTTCATCATTTGCTTTTGTGGCCCTTTAGATCTAGTGGATGTTATGATATATAATAATAGTTTGGGTTTTAATAAGGATTGGTACCACTAGAAATTTGGTGTAGCCATTGGTACACCCTTGGCAAACACTTATGTGAATACAATGTTGCCAGTATGGGAATAGTGATATATTTATCCAGGAACTATTGAATATTCTAAATATGAAAATTTTTATAAGCAGTTAGTAGATGCCATTTTTTTTTCAAAATTTGGACAGGGGGTGAGAAATTATTGCATAACTTTATGTATTTGTCATTTTTAACTTTTAAAATATAATTTTCTAAAACTTCAATTAATTTTTTAATGTGAATACTTTTTTTGCTGGAAAAATAAAATAAAATTCAAAGATGTTTTGAAGAAAATGAAAGCAACTAGATATGTACACAATAGTATGCATCCAGGATACACATTTAGTGGAATAGTTCATTCACAGAGCATGTTGTATTGCTGCTAAGGTTTAACACTGAGTAGATGAAATAGAAAATAAGAATATGCAATTCAGGCAGAGATGTTGTAAAAAGAGAGTCCTTGAATTTAATAAGGAAAGAATATTAACTGACCATGGTACTAGGCCTAAGCCATATCTTTCTGATAATGCGACAAGTGGAGACAGTGTGATATATAAACAACATGATTCTGTACATATTCATTATATAATAAAATGTACTAAAAGAACACCTCAGGTAACAGATAGCATTAAACAAAATTGGTCATTCCATAGCTCATTGACAGACATAAGAAAAATGAGTGATAACCCAAAAGGGGAAATAACCTTAAGCAGGAATTATGCTGCATCTATCTCTACAATAACAAAAGTTAAAAAGTACTGTTATAGTTGTCATTTTGGTAACAGCCTTCATAAAGATGTTCAGGGGATTCATAAAGGTTACCACAAAGCCTACATCCAGTGAGTAGTAAAATATGAGTTTAAATGCTTTGCAATTTGTAACACAGAACATATAGTATATTTAACTAAATGTTTATCATATTAATCAATGCTGCAGTACCCTTAGCTATATGGGTAAAGCTGGTCAGCTTCCAAAGCTTCAGGGCATCATCCATGCACCCAAACTGTCTGGCAACTCAAGCTGTGCTGACTAAAAGACAGGTTTGCACGTCAAGCTCTTCAGAGCTTTATTTCCACCCAGAAGTATACTCTTCTGAGGCTTTCAAGGATCAACAGTCAGCTTGTGCAGTTCCTTTGCTAGGCAGGTAAGTTCCCTTTGGAGAAAAAGCTTTCCTTAAAATATTTTTTGTTTAGTATTAATACTTGCCTTGTCAGAAAAGTTATTTTCAAGCCAGGAGTTTGTGTTTTAATGGCCTGTCAAAGAAAGTGAACTGTACTTTTAATGAGGGTGATCTTTTTTCCTCTCAGTTTAAAAGTTGTTTAAAGTAACTAAAAAGAAAAAGTAGAGCAAACAGCTTATGCCATCACAGCAAACCATCAGTTTTCCACAGTCACAGATGGGTGACTGCTGTGGCTATTAGTTGTACCACAGACCACTAATCTTTACCCTAGATCCCATTGATGTAGCACCTACAGTCACTATGGACCAGGGGTTAGCCTCATTCTCTGTAGTTGTTGGGGTCCACTCAGTGAAGAAAGGAAGAGCCACTCATGTTGGTCCTGAGAGAGGGAGCAGGGAAGACTTCCTTGTTTTGTCAGAATGTTGTGCCCATCCCTGGGGAAACTGTTGCTGCCATTAATAACACTGTTTGGCCCTTTTTTCCAGTCAAAAATATGCTTTTCATCATATTCCTAATTGTCCAGACGTCAGGGGTTTAAGATTCTGCATGCCTGGATCACATTAACAGTTCTCTGCCTTATCCTTTGGACTATCCACTGTACCAAGATTGTTCACAAAGTGTCTATAGCTCATTGCAGGCTACAGGGTATCTACATTTTTCCATATTTAGACAACTCTCTTATCTTTGCAGAATCTTTTTCTAAGTCTCAGGACTCTCTCTCTCAGGTGAGAGATCTCATGTACAAGCTGGGATTCCATGAGAAAATTCAAAGGCTTTCTTGACTCCTTCTCACAGGAGTGTGTTTCTGGGATGTCATCTAAACACCTCAGTTCAAAGTGCTTTACTTCCACAGGAAAAAACAGATCTATTTAATATATTTGTTATTATACCATGACCCCTCCCAAAACGTGCACGCTGATTGGCCAGCGTGCACATTGTAAATCGAGTTATACTAATGGAAAAAGGTCCGGTCGCCTGGACTTTTTTCCATTAGTATAGCTGTCTAGCTATGTTAAATGGGTTTAGCATAGCGAGACAGCTTTAAAATAAGCAACAGAGATCTCAGTTGCTTATTTTAAAGCTGTCTCGCTATGCTAAACCCATTTAACATAGCGAGACAGGTTTTTAAAAAAAGCAACGGAGAAAGCAAGATCTCCGTTGCTTTTTTGTTCGCTATGTTAAATGTGTTTAACATAGCGAGACAGTTTTAAAATAAGCAACGGACATCTCCGTTGCTTATTTTAAAACTGTCTCGCTATGTTAAACCCATTTAACATAGCGAAAACAGTAAAAAAACAGCAACGGAGATCTTGCTTTCTCCGTTGCTTTTGCCCACAGCTCTGATGTACTGCGCAGGCGCGCAGTACATCAGAACTGCCACGGATGCCAGACATCTGCGGAAGGGCAGTAAACAGGCATTATACTATGCCATTATTATAGTTTCTTTTCTTAAATAATGTCATGGTATAATAGCAATAACCCACTTCTGGGTGTGGGTAATGCTGTATTTACCCACGGTTGGCTTTGTTTGGTCCCTCGGGCTTCGCCCTCAGGACCAAACCACGCCAACCGTGGGTAAATCCAGCATTACCCACACCCAGGCGTGGGTTATTGCTATAATAACCTCCACACCTCCACTCATCATGCTAGTTTAGTTCAGTATGTAGATGACTCAACATTAATATGTACAGCCTTAACAATAAATAGGCTCCAAGCTATTAACCAAAACTCTTTCTCCTCTGTAGAAACCTGATTCAAAGAATCAAACCTACTCAGCCTCAAGAAAACTAAGTTAATGCTTTTTAATTCAAAAAGTTGCCAAAATCAAAAGCAATCTTTCACCATAAAGTCAACAAATAATACTATGATTGAAACTGTAACTCACAGTAAACATCTAGGTGTTATAATACATGACAGTCTGAAATATGACCAGTATATACTGCACACCATTAAATCTACAAACCAGAAACTAGGCTCCCTTTACAGGACCAATAGATTCTTTAGAAATACTGCAAGAAAAGCTCTAGCCACCACCTTCTTACTACCAGCTCTGTTATATGCTGCTCCTATGCTAACAAACTTAAACACAAACTCATTCATCAGCCAGAAAAATGTCCCGCAGTAAAAACATATTAATGCTCTACTATCCAGTAAGGGATCCCATTCTAGTGACAAATTCTTACTACTTACAAATAAGTCAAATGTTGCAGGAGACTCACTCTACTCCCACTACTTTGCTATACAGTAGAAACGTATCCCTGCACAAATAAAACTCTCCGACAAACTCAATAGTTTTAAACCACTGCTTAATCAACATCTTAACCAGGTCTTGCACATGCTCATTACCAGGTAAACCACTGCTTAATCAACATCTTAACCAGGTCTTGCACATGCTCATTACCAGGTAAACCGCTGCTTAATCAACATCTTAACCAGGTCTTGCACATGCTCATTACCAGGTAAACCACTGCTTAATCAACATCTTAACCAGGTCTTGCACATGCTCATTATTCTAAACCACTGCTTAATCAACATCTTAACCAGGTCTTGCACATGCTCATTACCAGGTTAACCACTACTTAATCAACATCTTAACCAGGTCTTGCACATGCTCATTACCAGGTTAACCACTACTTAATCAACATCTTAACCAGGTCTTGCACATGCTCATTACCAGGTTAACCACTGCTTAATCAACATCTTAACCAGGTCTTGCACATGCTCATTACCAGGTAAACCACTGCTTAATCAACATCCTAACCAGGTCTTGCACATGCTCATTACCAGGTAAACCACTGCTTAATCAACATCCTAACC